>NW_025335761.1:61316497-61376171 GCF_004798865.1 Varanus komodoensis
CCTCCCCCGGCTCCCGGCCCCTCCGCCTCGCCCTGCCTCCTCCCGCCCGAGACGCCGCGCCAGGCGAGCCCCCGCGCGGGGGCGCGCAGAGAGCGGCCCGGAGGCCGCCGCGAGGGGCTGCGGGGCGCGCAGCGGGCGCCTTTGTCGGCGCGCCCCGCGGGGAGCAGGAGCCCCGGGGAGGTGCCGCGCGCGTCCGCCCCCCTTCCGTGGCGCCGCTGCTGGCGGGGGGCGCCGGTGGCACCGCGCAGCGCTCCGCGAATGGGCGCGATTAGCCTGCTTCCTTCTTCTCAATGGGGAAAGCAACGCTTGGGGTCGCCGGCGCGTGCCTCGAGAGCCGGCCGCCTTCGCGGGTAGCAGCGTCAGCTCGGCATCCCTGGTTTATCTGGGAAATGGGGGGTGGGGGGTTGCCCCTTAATATTTTGGATCTCCTTCGATTTCCCCCCGCTGCTGTGCTCATTCCTCACCCAGTTGGGAGAGATCCTTCCGGAGTTTTTCTAGTGGATTTCTGCATCCTGAGCTTTGGGGCAAGAGTGGGACAACCCAGGTTGGAATTCCCACATAGCCAGGAAGCTTCTCCCATGACCGGGGGGGGGGGGGGGGGCATCTGGTTTGCACATCACCGCTGCAGTTCCTGGGTTGCTTAACCTAGAAATGGGTGGGAAGAAGTGGATCAGGCAAGCCATTTCTGCTTTCAGCCTACACTGTTCCTGGGCTGTTTCTGATGTGCAAACCCAGACATTTTGCATTACATAAGAGTTAAACATGATTTGTGATTGGGTTAACTTTGGGGTTCACTTTAACCTCTAAACAACTCAGAATTTCCAGGTTCACACAGCCCAAACAACCCATTGGCAATTCGAAGTGCAAGTGACCTGTGGTGGCTCCCACGCTTCAGTAATTCCTGGGTTCAGCGATCTGGGAATTGCTGCCATGCTATGAAAATCTCTCAGCGTAAAGAGGCAGAAGAAAAGAACCATGAATCCTACTGGCTAGCTGGGGGATGCTGGGAATTGTGGGACTTTTTCTGTTGAGAGGTGCCCAGGATCATGCCCTAAATCTCCTTTCTGTGCCAGGCTTGCTTGTGAATCCAAGGGTCATAGTGAAAATACAGCAAAGTAAATTCTGGAAGCCTGAAGCCCCCTCACTCCCGCTTGGGTATTAGCACAATGGCAACTGTGCCCCATCTGTTTCGCTCTTGCAAGCAGCCCAAAGCAGCTTACACGAACTCCTCTCCACTTTTCTTCACAATAACAACCCTGTGAGGTTGAACCTGAGTGACTGGCCCAAAGCCACCCCGTGAGCATCATGGTCTGGTGAGGACTAGCGCCCAGATCTTCCTGGTTCCCAGCCCCACATCACACTGGCTTTCCAGGGCACCAGGCAGCGTTCCCTAAAGCCCAGCCCTCCGGGTGGCCTGGCTTTAGGGTGCTGGCTGGGACGAGGGGAGCCTGGCTGAGGACGTGGGAAGGGCCCGTGACGACGGGAAGGCTTCCTATGCTGCAGGGTGTTGAGAAAAGCTGCTTCCCAGGGGAGCAGAAACCGGGGGCTGAGGAGGGGTGGAGGGCTGAATGCCGTGCAGACACAGTGGGGCTGCCCCAGATGCAGGGGGTGCAATCAACCCTCCGGTACAGCAGCTCTTTCAGGGCTGTGCATGGCAGCCAGTGTTAGGTAGTGCAGAGCTGATTACGGTTTGGGGATCTTACTGAGGTTTCCTTACCGGGGGGGGGGGGGGGGGGGGGCAAAGACAAGTGGCCCTTGGGAGGGAGACGAGCGAATGGCGGCCCTGGAGGGCAGGGTGACCATGAGCATCTAGCCTGCCTGGGAGGAAGTGGAGGGGGACGTGAACCCAAAGTAGGGCGAGGCATTTGGGCCAGAAAGGCCCAATGCATCACCACAGAAAGGGACATGGGGGTGCGTGAGTGAGCCTACTATGTGCAAATGTTTGTGCATCGGTGCAAATTGAGAAATAGCCATTGAAGCAGGAATTGGGGGCAACTCGTGACAGATCAAACGCGTCTCTTTGCACAGGCATTCCCTGGCGGGTGAGTCAGCCCGAGCTGGTTCGCAGCTCCCAGCAGTGCGCGTGCTCTTGGCTGATTCACTTCTGTCCTGTTTTGATTGCTATGTTTATCGTGTGGGTACTGCTATATTTTCACCACTTTGATATAAAATTTAATAACAACAAGAAGAATGGGCCAGACGGCGACCAGGTGAGCTGCATCCCTGCTTGCTTCCTGGGCTAGCCAGTGGCTCAGTCAGGATGGGCCACTTCGAGGATCCTGACCTGCTTTCCCTCCACGTGGTATGTTAATTTTAAAGCAGACTTGGAGTGGGTAGCCCATCAAACAGAGGACTGGCCTCTGTAAAGTAAGACTCTGGCCACCCACACAAGAATTCCTTATCACCTGCCAGATAACTCCTAGGTAGGGCAACAAAAGATGGGCAATTATGGGTTAGACCCAGTTCACACATTATGGTGAATAAAGAACATATGGGCACACGGTTTTGTTTATTTTTAACCCAGAGTAAATTAGAATGAATATGCTCCTTGCTCCTCCCATTTTCAATTAATAACCCACGTGTTACATGTGAACCCAGAAACTAGGTTAAACAACCCAGAATTAACCTGACAACAACCCAGAATTATCCTGTCTTTCATTGTAATAGGGTTTTCTCCTTCCTTCTCTGTACCCACTCCCCCCGCCCCCCCACATACACACAGCATCTTTTCCACATCCTTAGGTCTAATGGACCAATGGTTTATAAAAGATACTTGTGAAAAGTTGGAATGTCCATAAACATTAGAAACATAGAAACATAGAAAACAGAGCGAGTCAGAAGGGACCTCCTGGGCCATCTAGTCTGACCTCCGGGACCAGCCGGCTCCGCTCATGACGTGCCCACCATGTGGACATCCAGCCTATCCTTGAACACCCGCACCTCAGCGACCTCTCGTGGAAGCCCATTCCACACCCTCAGGGTCCTGACTGTCAGGAAGTGCTTCCTGGCATCCAAATGGAACCTTGGTTCCCTCAGCTTTGCTCCATTGGAGCGCATCCTGCCTTCCTCTGCAGGAGAGAACAGGTCTCTACCCATCTACATGTAACATCCCCTCACATACCTGTATGTCGCCAACATATCCCCTCTGAATCTCCTCTTCTCCAGGCTGAAGAGACCCAGTTCCCTCAGTCTCACCTCATACGGCATCCCCTGCAAACCATCACCAACCTTGTGGCCCTACGCTGCATTGACTCTGACCTGGCTATATCCTTCCTGTAATGAGGGGCCCAAAACTGAGCACAATACTCCAGTTGCAGGCACACCAGAGTCGCGTAGAGTGGCAGTAACACCTCTCTCGATCTAGAAGCCACACTTCTGGCTATGCAACCAAGGGTGGCGTTCGCCCTCTTGACCACCGCATCACACTGCTGACTCATGTTCAGCCTGCAGTCAACCAGCACCCCGAGGTCCCTTTCACAAGTGCTGCTCTCCAGCCACTTATCGCCTAACCTGTACTTATGACGCCCATTCCTATGCCCCAAGTGCAAGACTTTGCACTTATCCACATTGAACACCATCCTGTTGTCTCCTGCCCACTTCCATAGTCTGTCCAGATCCTTTTGGATCTGGAGTACCTGCTCCTCAGTTGTGGCCACTGCTCCAGTTTTAGTGTCGTCTGCGAACTTGATCAGCAGACTGTTCACCCCTTCTTCCATGTCGTTAATGAAAAGATTAAACAGGATCAGCCCCAGGACAGAGCCCTGGGGGACCCTGCTTGTCACTGGCCGCCATCCCAGTGATTCCCCGCTAATGGTTACCTTCTGCTTTCGGTCAGTCAACCATGCCCTAATCCACCGGACAGTGCTTTGGTGCATCCCAAAAATCTTCAGTTTCTCCACCAGGATATCATGGGACACTTTGTCAAAGGCCTTGCTGAAATCCAGGTATACCACATCCACTGCATCCCCTCCATCTAGCCATCGCAAAACCGTGTCATAGAATTCCACAAGGTTTGTCTGGCAGGACCTGTTTTTGCGGAAGCCGTGTTGTGTGGCTGTCAGCCTCCCTTCCCTATCTAGCATCACTAGATCTCTCTCTATTATGAGCCTTTCCATTGTTTTTCCTACAATGGACATAAGGCTAACCGGTCTATAATTCCCCATGGCCTTTCTACTACCCTTTTTGAAAATTGGGACCATTGATGCCACCCTCAAGTCCTCTAGAACATCACCTGTTCTCCATGAGGTCTCAAAAATGGAGGCCAGCGGGCGTGAGAGAACCCCTGCCAACTCTCTAAGTACTCTCGGGTGTAACCCGTCAGGGCCTGGTGCCTTTGTAATGTCCAATGCCCTGAGGAGCCCCTCGACTTCAAGGGGGGTGACTCTAATCTGTGCCCCTAAGTCCCCAGCCTCATCTAATCTCCTATGCGGATATCCCCCATCCTGCTTTGGGGAGAACACAGAGGAAAATAGTCATTTAGCCTCTGTGCCTGTTTCCTCATATCAGTCACTGGATGTCTTTCCTCCTTATTTAGTGGTCCCACCACTTGTCTCCCCTTCCTCTTCCTATTTACATGCTGAAAGAAGCCCTTTTTGTTGCTCTTGATATTCTTGGCAAGTCTCAGCTCGTAATCAGCCTCAGTCTTGCGAAGAATCCTTCTGCAACGGGCCTCCTCCCCCCGGTATACCCTTTTGTCTATTTGCCCCAGTACCCATTTCCTACGGAGGTTCCTCTTTCGTCTAATCCCTCTAACCACCTCCTTTCGCATCCATGGCGGCACTCTCCTCCGCCTCCCCACCTTACTGACTAGAGGTATCGTCAAGACTTGCGCCTCCAAAACCTCCCTTTTGAGTGCTATCCACCCCTCCTCAACTCGCTTACCTTCCAGTAACCTGTCCCAGGAGACTTTCCCCAGTCTGGCCTTCAGTTGGCCAAAGTTGGCCCTCTTGAAGTCCCAGCTTCTAGTGCTCGACCTGCTGCCCATCCGCAGTCCCCTGATCTCAAAGCAAAGGATGGAGTGATCACTCGCATCCAGAGCTCCCCAAATCTGTACTTCATCGATCAGCTCCTCCCTATTGGTCAAGACCAAGTCAAGGATGTTTCCCCCCCTCGTCGCCTCTCGGACCCTCTGTGTGAAAAACGCTCCCTCAATAGCTTCTAGGAAGCGACGTGACCTGGCTGTCACTGCCGAGTGAGTCTCCCAAGTAATATCCAGGAGATTGAAATCTCCCATAATTACTGTGTCTCTCCCCTGAGATATCCTTAGAATCTGGCCTGTCAGGACATCATCCAGGGTCTCAAGTTGACCTGGAGGGCGATAACATACCCCCACTGTCAGGTCTCTTTCCCTGTCAAAACCCCTAAGTTTCACCCAGACTGCCTCTACCGAATCCCCATCTGTGCTGCATTCTGTCTCACTGCATCCTATCCCTTCCCTGACATATAACACCACCCCCCCACCTCTCTTTCCCTTCCTTTCCTTTCTAAAAAGGTAATACCCTTCTATGTTCACATTCCAGACTTGCCTTTCATCCCACCAAGTTTCTGTGATTCCCACCAGGTCATACCCTCCTATTCCCAGGAGAGCTTCAAGCTCTTCCTGCTTATTACCCATGCTCCTAGCACTGGTGTACATGCACCTCAACTCCTTCCCACCGCTTCCTTTCCTTGGAGTTCCCAGCCTCCTCCTTCCTCCCATCCTCCCTGATACCTGGCCCCTCTCTGTAGGGGTCCTGTCAGTCCCTGCAGTATCTCTAAAACCCTGCTCCCAGAGCCCCGATCCTCCCCCCACACTTGTCCAGTGCAGACACGTTCCTGGGGGGCCTGAACCCACCCCCGGCTCAGTTTAAAGTCTTCTGGACGAAGCTCGCTAGAGCATCTCCAAAGGACCTTTTCCCCATCCTCGTGAGGTGCAACCCGTCCCTTGCCAGAAGCCCATTGGCAAGAAAACGAGTGCCGTGGTCGAGGAACCCGAAGCGTTCCTTCTGGCACCACACCCTAAGCCAGTTGTTCACCTCGGAGGCCCTCCTGTCCCTTCCTGGCCCAAATCTCCGGACAGGTAAGATTGACGAGGAGGCCACTGGGGCCTTCAGCTCCCTGAGTTTCTGCCACACCTTAACAGCTCAGCCAATTACCTGGAAAATCTTGTGTCAATGTATCAAAAGCAGGATTCTTGCGATCAGGAGCTCCAGGATCAGAGGTAGTGTGACCGTGTACACCAGTTGCTGGGGAACATGGGAAGGAAAGTTGTGTTACACTTGTGTCTTGCTTTTGAGTCCTCATGGGCAGCCATTTGGGCCACTGTGTAAGCTGACTGGACAGACCCTTGGTCTGTGCTTCATGTATCTTAGGTTCTCCAGATGTTTAAAAATGTACAGCTTGCATTTACTCAGAATTTGAATTTTCTTTTGTCCAAATGTTCCTGGTTTTGGGTAGCCAGTCACCAAAATCATGATTGTTTTCTGGAAATATTTGTGTCCGGCACCCTGCAGCCCAGCCCCGCTAAACGCCTAGCAGATATGATTCAAATCTGCCTTGGACTTTGCTAATAAATAGGATAATATATTGTTTAAGAATAGATTTCCCAGTTAGACTGAATTTCTCAAGTTACTCCTCTTTCACGTCTGTTTCAAACCCACAATGCTTTTTAGAGCATTTGTTCCAACTCAGCAAATGTAGCAAGGAGACTGAACAAGAAAGGAATGTCCAGAGTGGCAAACTTAAGACTTCCCCCATTTCATTCCTTTGTCATGAGCAGCATTTTATGGATGCTTAGAAACAGTCTTTAGCCCAGTTCCTTTAGCTCAGTTATCTTTAAATCTGTATCAAGACAAATGCAGGGAAGGCTGGAAGGATGCTAGCTGCATCCCGCACCACGATGTAAACTTGAGCTCCTTTCTGTGCTGCAGACCATTTTATTATTATTTTATTTAAAGTCATTTTTTGCTGGAGCTCATCTGGAAAGTGCCCCGTGGACATTTCCTTATGATCCGTAAAAGCAACTTAGTTCTGCCTGTGGGGTTACAATTTAAAAGGCACTCGATACGACACAAGAGGGGAGAGGGATGAGGAGGGGAGAGGAAAAAAAAGCAATGCACCGGGGCATTGGTGGCCTGGACCCATGCTGCATACGCACTGATTCGCTATCCCAGGGGCCTCTGACTGTGCCCTAAATTTGTATACATAGATAAATAATATATACAATTTTATGCAGAGATGAATCCTGTGAATCTGGGCCCCAAAACTTTTACGTGTCTGGTGGTGGTCTGGGCACCGTTTCTGTAAGGTTGCCTAGTCCTTCGTATAATGGCCAGGGAGGAGGTAGAACCTCAGCGGCCCCGCTGTGCCCCCTCCCTTGGTTGGAGATTCATGCAGACGGGCGAGAGTTGCAGGGGGAAAGGCTGGTGTCTGTTGGCAGAGCTGGAGAGTTCTGCCTCCCATGGCAGCCTGTGCCCATACACCCTGCTTGGGTAGATTACAGGTCCCATCCTCAAAGCTTCAGGAGATTGGACTGGGCATTTTTTGGGCCCATGAGAGGCCACAGCCCCAGTGGTAAAGATGGCAAGGTGGACCCACAGTGGCTCCATCCCTCTGGGGATGCAATGTACAGCTTTCCCCAGATTTCAATGCTCCTCATTCAGCTTCTGCCACCGTGAGACAATATTGCAGCATTTGTGTTCTCATTTATTTATTTATTTATTTATTTTCCGATGTATATCATGCCTTTTTCCTACAAAGGGCTCAAGGCAGCTTACATCTCCTCCTCCGTCTTATCCCCACAACAACCACCCTGTGAGGTAGGCTGGGCTGAGGGTCTGTGACTGGCCCAAAGTCCCCCAGTTGGCTCCATGGCTGAGCGGGGACTCGAACCCAGATCGCCTGAGCCCCAGTCCCAGCTCTTCACCACCACACCACACTGGCTCTCCGTGTTCTTTCTTCCGTTTCTCTCCCACCCTCTGTTGAAGTGTCTCTGCATCCCCGTCATAGTGGGGGAAACAGTGGTAGGAAAACAGAGGAAAAGAATAAAGCAAGAGGGAGGGGGAGGGGGGAGGACCAGCAGATCAGGGTCCTTTACACACACATGTCCAGTTTGTCTGTTTTTCAGAGAAACCGGCCTCATCCCCACCCCGGTCTGGTGGAATCTCAGGACCGAGCAGCTGAATGGGGAAACCGGATCCCCGGCATTTCGCTGGTTGCTGTTTTATGAGGACCAGATGTGGATGCCAGAGAAACGCACCGCCGGACGCCCTGCTCTCCGGTAGCCACTCAGCGCTGTGGAATGCGCTCCGTTTCAGGGCTCGGGCATAACCTTTGAGGCATCACCCGGCTCGTTCTTCCCTTGGAATTGCCACAGAACAGCACACGTGGCCCCGCCAGGTAAAGGATTTTTGCTCCATGACCACTTTGAAAGAAGGCTCTTCTCCCAGGTCACACGATCTCACCCTGTGCAGAAAACCCGCTCCAGAAGCTCAAGAGGATATGATCCTCCAGGCTTCCAGGCTTCCCACGGAGGCATCTCCAGAGTTCCTCAGGCAAGCCAAGTCCTTCAGTGGCATTGATGCAAACATGTTTCTTAAAAACACCCGTGCCAGCTGCCGAAAACATCCGAACTCGTAACACCGAAGGTGCGGAGGCACTCAGGTTCCTTCACTCTAGGTGGGCAAGGGCTCAGCAAAGCCAGGGAGGGGGTGGGGACGGTCCAGGCCCTGCTCAAGGTTTGAGGGTGGCTCAGGAGAGCGGTCTTGGAAAGAGTCGCTGCTCCCATGTCAGAGGTCTTCCTCCAGCTTCTCTGCGAACTCAGGAGCCACAGCTTCAGATTTCCCAGAAGGCCCTTCATGGAGCACCTCTGCAGGGCATTGTGGGAAATGAAAATGGCTGCTCCCAGACACAGACACTTGCCCAAAGGGCAGGTTTGGTGGGATTAAGGACACAGTGGGCTTTTTCCAGGACTGGCTGAATCCACTCATGCACTGATCGGGCACATCAGGCCCATGGAGCAAATCTGGGCCTCCAGGGAGCAAATCTAGGCCTACAGCCATATCCCTTTCTCCTGGCCACAGCCTCTTTCCCCAACCACTAATTGTCTGGTGGCTTCTCAACTTTCACCTCCATTTAAAAATTTAAATGCTTCTCTTTAGGCATTTCTTTTTACGGACAGCAAAGACTTGCAACTCAAACAGGTTGGCGTTGTCCCTCGATACTGCATTGGAACCACTGAGAGCGTCATCAAAACCCAGTGTTCTCCAAGACCTGAAGGAGTTGACCAGCCATGTGCTAAACCTGGTGGTCCTGTATTGGAGCAGGACTGGAAAATTTGGAATGCTCCAGAAGTTGCTGAACAGGCCTAGAAATTCCATGTTCAGAAGCAGTACGCCTGAAGCTGAAGGGGAGCTTTGCAAATCCCCTGGACTGACAGAAGACAAATAAATGGGTCCTGGATCAAATCAAGCCAGAACTTTTCCTGGAAGTAAAAGTGGGGCTCTCCAACATTGGGCAAATCATGGGAAGGCAGGACTCCCTGGAGAAGCCCATCAGGCTAGGAAAAGTCAAAAGTAGCAGACGAGAAGTAAGACCAAATATGAGATGGGTGGACTCCATCCAGGGAGCCACAGCTTTGAATTTAGATGCCTTTGAATTGTGGTGCTGGAGAAGACTCCTGAGAGTCCCCTGGACTGCAAAGAAATCAACTCTGACTGTTCTTTGGAAAGTCAGATACTGAAGACGAAACTCAAATACTTTGGCCACCTAATGAGAAGGAAGGACTCTCTGGAGAAGAGCCTGGTGCTGGGAACAATAGATGGCAAAAGAAGAAGGGGGTGGCAGAGGATGAGGTGGCTGGATGGAGTCACTGGGATGGTCAGTGTGGGCTTGGGTGGACTCCAAGGGATGGTGGAGGACAGGAGAGCCCAGAGGAATGTTGTCCATGGGGTCGCGATGGGTCGGACGCGATTTAGAGACTGAACAACAAGCAAGGATGACAAAGACAGACATCCTGGAGTGCTTTCATTCATAAGTTGGAGACAACTTGATGGCATATAATAGCAAACACCTTTTGACCACAAGACAGTTCAAACCCAAGGAATGTTGGCTACCAGTTCTGGTTCCGGCTTGTCTCTTCCAGGGAAATCCGGTTGCCCACTTCTGGAAACAGAATTCCACACGGGAAGTTCTGCTCCTGCAAGAAAACCCTCGGGCCCTTAAAGGGGTGAGTTGCTTCCCAGCTCCATTCTCCAGAGCCCTGGGTGCCCACTGGTGCCAGTGGGAGGTGCTTCTTCTCTGCTTAATGGCTACACAGGAAGTAATTTGGGGGGGGGGGTTGTTACTGGGAAAGCTCCCCTTCCACATATGGCAACCCCACCCAAAAAACTCCCATTCCCTGTACATGTCAGTTTATCTTAGAAACTGACTTTAAATTTCTTTTATTTGCAGTGATTCAGATGAGAAATTAATTGGCTGACTTTGCCTCCTGTGAAATTTAAATAAATCCTTGCAATTCTTCCTAAA
Organism: Varanus komodoensis; assembly: GCF_004798865.1. Taxonomy (NCBI): domain Eukaryota; kingdom Metazoa; phylum Chordata; class Lepidosauria; order Squamata; family Varanidae; genus Varanus; species Varanus komodoensis. The sequence continues at coordinate 61,327,001 of NW_025335761.1, forward strand.
TTGGCACATATAAATATAAATTAGGATGTGCAGGCTTTATGCAAATTTGTGTCCTATGGGTTTGGGCCTTGAATCTTTTCAGCGCCTAGCAACACCATGGATGGAGTGGGGGGGTGGGCTGGCAGGGAGAAATTATTTCTCTTTCCTCCTTGACTGCTTTTCTGAGCCTTTTCTCAACCCTGAAGCTGCCATCATTATGGAAATGCGGCCAAGTTGCATCCATAACTGTGTAGGAGTTGTTTTGTTTTGCTCAGGCTCCGGAAAGCACTGTGATTGCAATCAGAAAACACATTAAAAACCCGTTTTTCTTACTGAAGAAATGCAATCTGGCAGCCAACTTTGGGAAGCTGTCCCTCCCCGCTCCCCCCACCCCACAACCGCCTGGGTGCCTCTCTGGACCCTGCGCTCTCTGGTGATGGACCGACTCCTGGCCGCTTGGAGATTCTGAGTGTTATCGCTATACATAATGCATCAGTTCATTTAGTGTCTTTTACAAGGGCATTAGCTTTTCATGCATTTCCATTAAGGGCTTAGAGCAAACAGATTCGTCAGGGCATTATAAGGACATGCCTTCCTTTGGCATCCAGGCAAGGAATCCGCGTCCTTTTGCTCAGCCTGGTATACGCGCGTGATCCCTGCCAGTCCTTCCTGTGCCAAAGACCTTTTCTGTTTTGAAAGCATTAAAAACGGTGGATTGCCAGCCTCTTGCTTTCCAAGGTCCTTTTCATCAAGCAGTTTCCCCATCCGTATGTTATAAATTGCCCAGAGAGTTTGGCTTTTCCGCAATATAGAGATGATGATGATGGCGATGATGATGAGGAGGGATGGATTAATGCCTCCAGGGGCCTCCTTATATATTGCCATAAAAGAGGAAATGCACCACCAAACCAAAGATGGCAGAAGTGGGCAAAACATCTGCATAAAAATGTCAATAAGCCGTTTGATATCTGCACACACACATTTAAAAGGTTTTGGTTTTTTTAGCAGAAACCTGATAGGTCTCATCATGGAGGGGAAGGAAGTGACGCGGTGACCTGCGTGTCTTCTCTTTTCTCACTCCAGGTCAGGCTGGTGTCCTGCTACCCCATCCTGCTCCACGGACGGCCCCGCAAGAAGGATCCGGCTGGGGAGAGCAAGCGCCTGAACATTTTCCCCATGACTTGGTCCAAACATCCGTGGATCCTCCATCCCGTTCTTGCTCATGGCCCTCTGAAATTATGCAGGCCATGCGCTTCCTGCTCGCTGGTCCTGATCCGACGGTGGCCGTGAGGTGGCCAGCTGGAGGGAAGCTGGCTGGGCCCGCCTGTGGAGATGCTTTCCCCACTCCTGGCGGAAGCTGCATCTGGACTGTTTCTATGTTTCTATTAAGCTGGACATGCACATGGTGGGCATGTCGTGAGCAGAGCCAGCTGGTGCTGGAGGTCAGACTAGATGGCCCGGGAGGCCCCTTCTGACTCGCTCTGTTTCTGTGTTTCTATGTTGGAGAGGAGAAGGGCTGAGATGCAGAAGAGGATGGCAAACCACATCCAGGAAGCTCTGTGGAGAGAATGGCCTTCTTTTTCCCCAAGAAGCGAGACACTTTGCGGGTGGCCAGTTTTGCATCACCCAGAAAGAAGATGAAAGGGGACCTCAGTTTGCATTCAATTTGCTCGGGCTAATTGATGCTTTTAGATGCAAAATACTCTTAGGATTACTCAGGATTACTCTTAAACTGAGGCACAGCTTCTCCTTTCAGTGGGGCAGGTGAGCTGCATGCCTCTGGGTTGTCCAAGAGGGGCAGCTCCAAACCCCACCGCCCAGTCCACTCAGAGCTTGGACCAGGCATTCCATCCAACTGAGGACTGTCCTCTGCAAAGTGATCCTCATTGCCCCTCCAAGGCAAACTGAGAGAGCAGTCCTCAGTTCTGAAAATGCAGGGCTCTTGAAGGGCCAGAGAGAAGTGAGCTGGTGCCACACCAGGGAAATGCCTGGTGGAGGGAGAGACTCTTCTTGGATGGGACAGACTTCTCAGAAGCAACAAGCTGGTCACTATCAGGTGTTTCTTTCCAGTTTCAAGATCGCTTTAAGTTTCTAGTCCTGTGTGTACCAAGTCGCTCCAAAATGTATTCTGCATAAGTTTCAAGGTTTTGGAGGGTCCCTTGATTTCTTACACCTTCTTCTCAAGCTGCGGGAGACAGACGTGTTGAAGAGCTGGAGGCAGTTTAAGAGAGTGGGCACTCGCTGCCCTGCAGCCACAGACGTTGCTCATGACACAAGGCAAGGAACGCGTGGCTTAGCGCAACGGAAAAGGAGAAGAACTTTGGAGCTACTGCGCAAAGGAGCCTAAATATGAGCCAACAACGTGATGCAGCCGCAAAAAGGGCACGTTCATTAACAGAAGCATCACTTCCAAATCATGGAAGCACCAGGGTTCCCCTTTACACAGCCCTGGTGAGGCCCCAGCTGGAGTCCTGCGCCCAGTTCTGGGCACCCCAGTTTGAGAAAGATACAGAGAAGCTGGAAAGGGTGCAGAGGAAGACAATAAGGGTGATCCAAGGTCTGGAAACAAAGCCGTCTGAGGAGAGACTGAGAGCACTGCGTCTGTTCCCAAGAGGGATATGATAGCCCCCTACAAGTATTTGAAAGGCTGTCACAAAGAGGAAGGACAGGATCTCTTCTCATCATCCCAGAGTGTAGGGCACAGAACAAGTTGCAACTCAAGTTGCAACAGCCCAGGTTCGGGCTAGATATCAGGAAAAGTTTCCTCACTATGACAGGGAACCAGCTGCCCGGAGAGGTGGTGGGCTCTCCCACACCAGAGACATTCAGAGTGAAACCGGACAGCCATCCGAGTGGGATGGTGTAAACTGGCGTCCTGTGCCAGCAGGGGTTGAACCCAATGGCCTTCTTGGCCCCTTCCAATTCCACTACTCTATGATTCTATGATCTGAGCTAACAGGTATTGTAGGTTTCTGAGACAGTGCAAAACCTGCAATATCTGTTTGCCAAATGCAAAAGTGAGCCATGTGTGTATACTGTGTGTACTGTGAGTACAGAACCTTCTTTTAAACCGCTAAACTTTCTGGAGGAAGTCTCACAAAACACACGAAGATGCTAAATGAATTCTTCAGCCGTGTTGTCAGCTTGGCTTCCTCCTGGCTGTGCAATTTGCATGGCTGAGGTGCCTGCCAGCAGACTGAAGGCTGCTTCAGCTGTCAGCCTTAACCCTTCCAGACCTTATTTCAGGCAGGCTGCCTGCCCTTCAAATCACGCTTTAAAGGACCACAGTAACACCCTCTGTGTAGGTGACTTTTTCCTTTGCCTTACCTTAAACAGGCAGATTTTTTGTTTTACAAACATAGCTGCAGAACTGCGGAAATGGGAGGTGGATGGGATGCCAAGACGACACAAGCACTAACCACTCCGCACCAGACATGCTTTTCCTCCGCCTGACCTGAACCCAGCTCTGGAGGAAAACTGTTTGCACACCTTAAATATGGCAGGAGAATGTGGCACATATTTCCCGCGGGCTGGGGAGGCGGTTTATTGCCCTTCCCATGTGCCAATGTGTTTCCCAACAGCCTAATGTGCCAATTGCTGCATCCCTTTGTACCGTTGTAATCAAGGGGGTGGGGGCGAGAGGCATGGGGGTATTATGAAGACTGCAAACAGCAATTAGCATGCAGATTTCGAGACAGCGCATCTGTGTGTTTTGCTTGCCTCTGTGTTTGTGTAGCTGATTCGTCCGTGGCTAAACTGGAGCTTCACTTAGCCCTGCAATTAGCAACATAAATATGAATTTCGGATGAAACTAATTATCGCAGGCAAGAGCCCCGCTTCTGCCTTAATGGCGGGGGCATCCACATCTATGGCGCATCTCCGTGGGTGTCTTCCAGGGGGACAGCTCCAAATAAGAAAATGAAAAGGAAGAGAAAGGGAAAAAAGAAGAGGAGAAACCCCCGTGAAATCCCCATTTTAATTAAAAGGCAGAGGCAGGCTTTTCTAAAAGAGAAAGAAAAACAGTACCTCATCAAAAACTGACACCCCAGTGCATACATTGCTGTAAAATGCATGGAAATTAATTGGTGCAGCCACAAACGTGGCGTATTTGGATAATTGCCTTTGTTTTATGGAAAGCCCTGGGAGACTAGGAGGGAATAAATTAACCAGGCAACCTGGCAGAAGCCCGAGGCGAACCATTTTGAAGGAGAAACCATGTTTGGGGCTCCAGACACCATGGGTGCAAGGCCTCCATAATCCCCTTTCGTTGCTCAGGTCGTGTGGTGCCCAGCTGCTGTTATGCAAAAGGAAACAGATTCTGCAAACTCACAAAGTGGTCATCCTCAACCCAGGAGCCCTCTGGAGGTTCTGGACTACAACTCTCATCACCGCTGAGCAGTGGCCATGCTGGCTGGGGCCAATGGGCTCTGGAATCAAAAAGCATCTGAGCAGCACCTGTGATGGGGAACATTTCTTTAGTTTTGCACCAGCTGTCAGAATCCCGGAATCTCAATTTGAGAAGGGGAAATAAAACTCAGGTTCGTGGGAAAGATCAAGTGTCCAGACCATCTAGGCTTTATTGTATGACCCAGGTTCTCCGCAGGTTCATACTCACAATAATGCATTACCGGGCAGGCAGAGGTGACCTCTGCTGCAAAGCGTCAATACCATTACAGGGCATTTATACCCTCCCAGGTACAGGGCAATTGATGACAGAAAGCAGACATTACAATAAGGTTCTGAGGTCATCACATACAGAACAGATAAAGGAATGTCAGTCAATCATACAGAGACAATGAGATTACAATATTTCTAATTGCCTGTATTGACACTTTAGTTGAGTAACTTGAACCCATCTCCAGGTCTGCTTAGACATGTAAATTCAAGCTACTGAGAAACTATTCATGAACTCAGACCCTTATCTAGACTCTAGACATTCTGAATGACCAGGACACATGAAGCCCTCTGGGCTATCAAAAGATACTTCCTGGTAAACTGAATTCCAATGCCATTTTAAACAGTGACTTAGCTTGGTTTTGAGGAGGAGTACAGGATTTGGTCCCACAATGCAAAAGCACACAGAAGTGATGCTTTTCAGGCAGGATTTGTCCAAAACACCAAAGGTCTCAACTCAATTCGATGAGCAACGCGAGATGGACAAGGCAACGCCCTTTCTGCTGCAACTCTGTCGGCCTCGGGCAGCTCCCAGGTGGCTCTCACCACTCTTCACACTCGAACGAGCCACGTGGTGGCTGTGAGGGTGCTGTGGACCCACACACCTTCAGAGTGCATTCGTTGGTGGTCCCATCCCACCACCTGCTTTGGTTCAGGTGGTCCCTGGCATGGCAGCCAGTCGCCTCCTCCCGTTGGCCCACCCGGCTGCTGCATGGGGACGGGTGGACCAGGGAGGAGACGCTGGGCTGGCTCTGCTCGTATCCCACATTTTCCCCAGGGATGCAGCATGCAAGGGCTCCCAGGGCGTCAGCGCCCAGGCCCTGGCCCAGCTCAGCCTGGCTTAGCCCCCGCGAGCAGCACTGACTGCATTCAGGCAGCGACTTCAGCAGTCCAGAGCAGCCCTCTGAATGCCACCCCAGGAAGGGCGTACGTGCCGCCTTCCAGACGTTACCGGACTGGAAGCCCCCCGGCAGCCCAGCGACGTCAGCGAGGCCGCAAGCTGCCTGCCCTTGCTCCGTGGCAGCGCTGGCCGGAGTGAGGCAAGCCCTGGACACGGACTCTGTGCGGGCCGTTGCCGAGCTGTTGGGCAGCGTGTGGTCTGAACCCAACCGTTAGCCACAAACAATCCATGAAGGGAGACTGTGGTTTGCGGCTTGAGCTGTGGGTTGTTCGGCTTTCTTCTCAGCTGGGTTCAGGCAACACAACACCCCATGGTTCAACAGCCACATACTCTCCCCTCTTGAGTGTGGGCTACCCCCTCCCCTGGACGGAGTCACGGTTTTGGGACGGCGGAGCCCAGGTGGCAAAGTGTCCGAGAGTGGCTTTTCCAGCTTGGACGGGTGCAGCAACTGGGACTCCAAGTGGAGAGGACAGACCATGCCTCAGTTGTGGGCTAGACCCTCCCCTCCCCTCCCCTCCCCTCCTTTGCCCATAGGCTCCGAAACACCAGACAGTCCTCAACAACACAGACCCATATTGGCACTTCACAGCCAACAAGGCAATGCAGCTCCGAGAGCCCTCTAGCAAGCTGAATGATAAGCCTCTGCTCATGCACAGAGTGTTGAACCCAAACTGGGGACTTCTCCCCAGGTACCTCCAGGGGCTCTACTCTCAGGGTGTCTCCTCCTGGTGAAGGCCCCCCAGCAAGACCTACCCTCTATCTGGGCAGCTCTTCTTAGCTGACACGTCTTCCTGGGGCCAGGGGCCAGGCAAGGCCGTGCCTCTCCCTCCTCCCGTTGGACCCTTCCCATGTCTTCCAAAATGGGCCAGCCTGGGAAACGGCAGGCAGTGACCTTGATGGTTCGTCAAAGACCCCTGCTCCCTTTTGATCCTCCTGTCCTCCATCGCCGCTTCCTCTTCAGATTCTGATAAGAGACGCCCTGGAAAGTCAGCAAAGGGGAGTGCCTGGCCCATCTCTGCAGGTACCCACACCCTGCAGAATTTGAGGTGGGCCTTCCTTAATGCACCGCATGGGGAACGGTCCAGAAGCTGCAGCAGGTGCGGTGTGACCATCTCCATGCAGGGGGATGCAAGGAAATGAAATCACATGTTGCAGAACCCAGTTTAAAGCGCTGTGAAAGGCATAAACGGGTCAGGAGCAAATTCCTGAAAGGACAACTTTCACCCACACATTAAGATCACCAGGAAGGCCCTTCTTACTTGACAACCTGTAAGATGGGTAGTTCCACAAAACAGGGCCTTTTCTGCAGTGGCCCCACAGCTCTGGAATAAATTTATTTATTTATTAAAACCATTTTTAATAAATAAATAACTAAACTTTATTTGTTGCCAGGCCCCATTGCTGCAGGTTTTTTGGAAGGCCCTGAAAGATTACCACTCTACTCCAGTTTTCCCTGATTAAGCTTTGTCAGACTGAGCTATAGCTGCAGTTGTCTGCTCCCAGCTTTATTTTCTGCTGGGTCGTGTGTTTTTACCAGCTTAGCAATTTTTATTCAGCGTTTTGTTGCTGGCTCCTGCCATGGAAGGTGGGAAAATACTCTAAATAAAAGTCAATGTTACACTGCTTTTCCCAGCTCAAGGTGCCTTGTCAAGAAAATGAGACAAAATGAGACAACAACTCTTTTGTAGGTGAGGGTTGGGGTTGGGGTTGGGGTCTGATCTCTCTGCACCCAAAAGAGGATGAAGGCGCACCCTTTTAATTTGACATTTTAAAATGATTGCCATTTTTAATGCTGCATTTCTTGTTCCATGGTGTTTTTATTTTTTTATTTTTTCTGAATGCCTTCTTGGTAGTTTGAGAAAGGCGATATAAAAATGAATATTGTGATAAGCGATCCCATGTCTTTCTCAGTGCTAAGCATGCCTCTCATATCCTGATCCCATGCCCTTTCTCCCACATCTCCTCCTTTTCCTCCTCCCCCTCCTCCTCCTCCTTTTTCCTAACTCAAAAGCACCCCACACACGTTTAGTGGGGAGTCCACTCCGTGGAACTGACCGGCACTGACTCCGAGGGACGCGTGTGCCGTTTTGCCCACCTCAGAGAACTAGCAAATGAGGAGCATCTTCGCTCTGTCCAGGCCTGCAGAAATGCTGAGACACCACAAGCAAAGCCAGGAATCTCAATTCTGCTGCGAAATTTAGGGCTGTTGTGGGTGTCCTGCGGAGGTCTTATTAAGATTGCCAGTTCTTTAGCACGTGGGGGTCGAGTCAATGGAATAACGCGGTCTCAAATCATTACTGTCAGCACCTTTAGAATCATGCGTATTAATGACGGGGATAGATCTGTGTACACCGCCGAGCGACAGTGAGCTCGGAAACGTCCCTTCTCTGTGTGACACCCATGAATAATGGAAGATCTTGGATAGCATTTGGCACACTCGACTGCTCCGCTATCCTCACGCGCATGGCGCAGGCCTCAAGGAACAATGCTGCCGGTATCGCATTCTTCCACCCCGTCATCATTAACCCAGCTGAAAGCCTCGGATGATGGGCCGGCTAATTGAAGTCTTTGCCCAACATGATTTTATTAGCCGGGCGCAGCAAGCATTAAATAGCATTTTAATCCCGATGCGCTGCGTCTCCCACAAAAAGGCTCGTAAATAATTAGAAGCATACTTAAAATGCCTGAAAGGGGTGTTCTCTGTGTGTGAGCCTGCAGCAGGGCTGCGGCAAATGGGTGGGAGGAATTACATGTCGCGGGGTGATGGGAGATGGGGCACTGCTTGAAGTCACTAGGGAAAGCAGCACAGGAGCCGGCCAAGATGACGTTCCCAGCATTAGACAGACACGACCGCACTTTTCTCTGCAGAGCAAAAGGTAGTTGCGGACTGAGAAATGAGATCCTCCTCCTCCGGCTGCTGCTCCAGTGCATTTGGGCAACCAGCACAGTGAGGCACCCCCAGCCTTAAATATCACACCCCACGTAAGGTTCATCCTTTTACTGTTGGAAAGTCAGCCTCACAGGCTTGGATGAGATGCCCCAATTCGCCGCAAGCGACAGACGCACCACTGCAGAATCCATGCAGCATAAAAACCTGGTTTGGCCGTCTCAGAGGTCCCGGAACAATGTAGAGTTTCTGAGATCTGCAGGTTGCTCGGGTAAGATGCGAAACAAAGCCGGATATGGTGGAGAGCTGGGTGGGAGGAAATATTATACATTGCTCCTCTTCCAGCCTTTAGGCAATGGCCCCAAGGCAGCTTGTAATGTTTTACTATTTCTTCCCATTTCTTCTTCCAAGACTGCAGCTGCTGAAAACACGAAATAAAATCAAATTACAGAAGTAAAGGCAGTAACTCTTCCTGATGTTCATGCACTTTTAAATTAGCTACCTTAACTTAGGCAATGGCTGGTGGGTGTAAATGGATTTGCAGAGGTGGGCTGGGTTCCGGAGTCCTGGATGCATGGGGCGGGGGGGCTTCATGGACTGGCCACGGAGCACATGGGGGGCTTGGGGCCAGTCACAGACGCCGTTCAGCCCAACCCACTCACGGGGCTGTTGTTGTGAGGAGAAAATGGGAGGGAGGGCATGTAAGATATGTTGGGTTTCTCTTGGAGAAAAGGTGGGATAGAAATATAACACGCTAATGCATAATTTTTGATGGCTAAAAGACTGATATTATAACATTGTGATGGACAGAGAGCCACACAATACCTTTGAACAGGTGTCATATCACCATCACCATCAAAAGAATAATTCATCAGATCTCGGGTCTGCTTTATTGAAGCTTATAGATAATTGGGACTGCAGGTGGCGCAGTGGTTTAAATTGCTCTGCTGCTGGGCTGGTTGATCGAAAGGTTGCCGGTTTGAATCTGCACAACGGGGTGAGGTCCTGTTGCTCCGTCCCAGTTCCTGCCAACCTTGCAGTTCGAAAGCATGCAAGTGTGAGTAGATGAAAAGGTACCACTTTGGTGGGAAGGTAACAGTGTTCTGTGCACCTTGGTGTTTAGTCATGCCAGCCACATGACCACAGAGACTGTCTGGACAAACGCTGGCTCCCTCGGCCAGGAAACGGAGATGAGCACCGCCCCCGAGAGTCAGGCATGACTGGACTTAATGTCAAGGGGAAACCTTTACCTTTTTACCTTTACATATAATTACTAAAAAGTCAAATTATGTATTAATTACTTATAATCACTAAAAGTCATATTTATATATATATTGCATGCATACGTTGTCTCTCCTCTCTTTCCCACCTTTCAAAATATTTTGGCCGAAATCTCACCATCAAAATTATTTTTACAAAGTAAACAAGAATCACATTCACAGTCGCAGTGCTGGAAATACTGAACCCTCTGTTTCATGGGATGCTGTTTGGGCGAGCCAAGACGAAGTGGCCAGCTGGGCACGTCATGTGAGCCGTTCCTTGTAGACGAGGCCTGGGACTGGGCGCCCTCTTTCCTCTAAGACAACCTGCCTCTTTCTCCTGCTCACTTTGTGGGGCCACCTGCCACTTCTGCTATTGATGTGCCAGGAGCTGGACATGCAGCAAGATGGGTTGTCGGTCCAAGTCCTGCAGTCGACCCGCATTTGACACTGGACAAAACCTGGGCAGGAACATCTCAGACAGGCCAAATCGAGTCACCGCCTCTTGAACAGAAGATTGTAGAGCTGGGAAAGGTGTGGAGAAGAGCGACCAAAATGAAGAGGGCCTGGACCAGCTCCCCAAGCGACTGCTGAACTCAGAGAGAAGGCAAGTCAGGGGAGACAGAACAGAGGGGTACGAAATTATGCCAGGAGTGGAGAAAGTGGACGGGGGGTTTCTCTCACTCCCATCTTTCTAGAACCCATTAATTGGAGACAGAGAAAGGGAAGCGTTTTTCACACAGTGCATCGTTAAATCTGCAACCGCAAGATACAGTGGCGAGCAGCAGGTTTGGTGGGTTCACAAGGAGAGCAGGGTTAACCGAACCTGAACCCTCAGACAAACCCTTGGAGAAGACAGCCGTCCATGGCTGCTAGTCCTGGCAGCCCTGTGCTGCCTCCACGGCCAGAGACAATATGCCTGGGGACACGGGGTGCTGGGGATCATGAGTGGGAGAGTGCTGCTGGGCGCTTGTTGGTTTTCCCGGGGCAGCTAGCTGGCCACTGCAGGCTGGGGGGACCCTCGGGCTGGTCCCGCAGGGCACCTCTTAGGTTCGTTAGTGCATCGCTGGTTAGAGTCCTCTACTAAGAGAGGAAGACTCGAGATTAAATTTCCCCTCTGCGAAGGATGCATTAAGTGGGGTGAAGCAGGATGCACTCAGACTCTCATCCGCCATACGGGGCAGGGTGGTGCAGTGGTCAAAGGAGCGCAGGAGATCCTAGTTCCAGTCCTCACTCAGCCAGGGAGCTTCCTGGGTGAGCTTGGGCCAGTTGCTGGCCTAACCTGCCTCACAGGGCTGTTGTTGTGAGGATAAAACGGGTTTTAAAGAACCTCTCAAGCCACCTTGGGTTCCGTGAAAGTGTAGGGAAGGTGGGGCATAAATGCAATATATGCATAAATGCAATATTATATAATAATAATAATAATAATAATAATAATAATAATAATCTACTTTACAGAATTCTTCTAGTCTAGGGTGCACAAGGTTCTTGGCATATCCAAAGGCACAATACAAGTTCCAGGCATCACCATTAGTCTTCCATCTCCTGTGTTAGCTCATCTCAGGGTTAGAGAATCAGTTATCATCTTGCAAAAGATGGCAAAGGCCGTTGAGCTGGCTATTAAAAAATGCTCCAGATCCTTATAGTTCAATGTCTCAACTGAAAGTGTGGAAGCATTTTTGATTTCCAGAGCTCTCAATCAGGGAAGACGGTACCAAAAGCTCGTTGGGGGAAGGGGATGTGAGGGGGGAGGCTGACTGGCTGGAGCAGAGCCCCCAGTATGAAAGAAGAGGGTTAGCAGGCCACCAAATTTGCCTCTGGCAGGTGATGAGATGCTTTTGTGCCCCCTTCTCTCCAGTTCGACCCTATGAATGAGCGGTCCCGAATGAAAGGGGCAGGCGTCAGCACCTGATTCCCCTAAAGCGTAGCCTCTGTCACAGGGTCCGAGACTTCATGGCACGTACCAGCAGCAGCACCCTCCAAAATGCCCCAGCCCGGACAGCCCTGCTCAGCTCTTGCCAACGCAAGCCTGCGTTTGTCTTTACGCAGCTCAAGCCGCCTCATCTTTCTCCTGCCTCGTCTTCTTCTGCCTTAGACACGACCTAGCAGGAGCGTCTTCTCCAGGTGCCTTCTCATAATGCGCCCAAAGTTCAACAGCCTCAGCTTTGCCATTTTTGGTTCCATCTCTGGGAGGCCTGAATATAAAATCCAGGACTGGTCTCCCTGCACAGCAAAACAGACAGCTGGCTTCTTTGCTCGGTGGAAAAGAGAAGTACAGTTCCTCTGTGCTGTCTTTATATTATTAAAGCCAAAGATGAATGTAGTTGCTCTGTAAGAATTATGAGAAGCCAGGCAGTTTTTCCTAGTGGTTGGAGGGGAAGACCACTCTGAGAACCAAGTCTCAGTTTGGGTGGCATAAAATCTTCCATGCAGGGTCCTCACGCTGATAAGCTGAATTCCATTGCCTTCAGGTTCTTAAAACGCTCACAAACACACAACCCCCCCCCCCCCCGAATATACTGAACGAAAGAACAGACTCCAAGCTCAGCCCGTGAAGTCTACAATGCAAAACTCACTCTTTAAAATGGGCAGGGGAATCCCATGCAGAACCCTTACATCCCCCCCCCCGAGTTCCTGGGGCCATTTCCACAGGGTAACTTAAAGAGTCGCTTTATCTATTGTAAGGCTCGTCTGTAGTGATTTGCCTGCGTGCGGGGTGGGCATTGCTCAGTCTTTCTCATTGGATCTGATCCATTTCAAAGCTGTTCAAAAGCTGCATTTTGAGGCAGGGTTGAGGAAGCCTTTTTTTACCACGTCCATGGAAATGCTTCTTAACTGCTTTTCTGAGTGGCTTTTAAACTGCCGCATGGCTCGAACAATGCATTGTAGCCTTGAGACAAAACTCGTGCAGCTGCTAAGTCTGCGGCAGCATTCAAAAATCGCTCTAGGCGAGATGGCGAGAGTCCGGCCAGGTTGCTCTCCTGGATTTCAGAGGCCGCCAATCACCCAGGACTAGGCCCTCGCCCACTTGGTGTGTTCAGACACGGTTTCTCTTCCTTCGAATGACCCGTGTGCATTTGGGACCTGCTGACCCGCTCCCCTTTCCTTGCCTCTTTCACATGTGCAAGGAAGAGATCGAAACTTTCCCCTTTCTCTTCAGAACTGCTTTTTCCACCTTGCCTCCTCCCAGATGGGTTGAACTACAGCACCCATCATGCCCAGCCAGCAGGATAGTTAGAACTAATCGCAGTTTCCTGTGATGTCTCCGTTTGGAACACTGGGGTTAGTTCAAAAACAAAGCGTTCTTTTAAAACTCCAGATTAGGGGGGTGTTGCTAGGCACTGAAAAGATTTGGGGAATCGTTTTGCTTGCCTGGGAAATTAATGATGAGATTCTACAGTTGCTGTACCCTTGGCATCTTTTTTCACAGGGACTTGAATGTTTCCAGCCTGTGGGCCATATTTGTTGGCATATGCTTGTTAGACTTTAGTCCGCTGTCTCCGCTTTGACTGTTCCGGCTTGGATGACCCTTCTAAGAGAGCAGACCAACAAGACTCTGGACTGCTGGTGGCATTTCTCTCAGCTTCTCTGAAGCTCTCAGACCCTTTCACCATGTTAAGGTGTGTGTCCCAGAGGGGGATCGACTCCTTAGTAACATTTATATTCCATCGAGGAGGTGTAGATTGCCCTCATCTCCATTTTATCCTCACAACAACCCTGCCAGGCAGGTTAGACGGGGAAGTAGTCACTGGCCCTAGTTACCCAGGCCAAGGAGTCTCTCAAAGCCCTGGTTCCACTCTCTGAACCGCTACCCCACACTGGCTCACAAATGTGACTCATAAAATGCCACATTTACAACCCTCTTCCGGTAATTAGTACCATAAATTAGTCCCGCCTGCAGGCACAGGATAATTCAACTGTTTCGCAGCCCTGCGTGGGCAGGGAAAAGCAGCAGGTTCATCACACCCTTGATGCACCTGCTGTTTTTCCTGCCCATATACAGAGGAGCGACAGCCTCAATTTTGCTGGTGGGTCGTGAGCCATCCAGGCCTGTTCCAGGACAGTTGTATTTCCAGACTTGCCTAGCAGCCGGTCGATTGCTCAAACCAGCTCCCAGTAATCAGTGGACTTTGACATGCTGGGCCAACAGTGCCTCGTCGCCTTGACCGCAGCTCAGCTTCTCTACTCCCTCGTTGCCCTCTCCTCTTATCTACCACAAATCCCACGGCAGGTCTCCACTCCTGCCTCTTGCCAAGGAGCTCTATATAACCCTGTTTAATAGACCCTTACACTGTCAACACCTTTGTTGTCGGGAACTTCAAGGTTTGGCAGTCCTATTTCCAGACACAGGATTATCTTCCTGGATTGCAGGATTGTCCTGGACAAGACAGTCTCTTGCTGAACCCAGTTCCAGACATCTGGTGGACTTCCCTTCTTGCATGCATGTGTGTATGTTTCAAGGGACGGAGTAATTGTGGAGTGGGGGAAGCTGTGTGGTTTGAGAGAGCAATAAATATTCATACAAGAGCCATCGCCAGTGAATGTGGAGGGATGCAGCCAAAACGACTTTCGGGTCAGGATCTAAAGGAAGGCTCTAAAGGAAGGCCTTGAAAGCTATACTAGGAGCCCATGCAGAATGCCCCGTTGCCTGCGAATTTTTATTGCTTTGCAAAAGAAGAGTAATAACAACAACAATCCCGTGCCAATAGATAAAGTTATCCAGATGTACGCAGGGAAAGATCAAGACACAATTCTTTAAACTCACAGCCCACCACGCAGAATTGTTTTCATCCCTTGAGTTGATTATTAAAGCACACAACAGAACAAAACCATTCTAGGGAAGGCCATCCATGCTGTGAAGGGTGACAGGTCGTGTGGGATGGAACCAAGCGGCCAGATCCCGTTTCCTGAATGTGAAGCAACAAGGGACACGGAGCCGTGGGCAGGAGGCCGAGGAGGAGCCATGACTAGGAAAAGTTCCGTAACCAGGAGATCTTTTTGGCTTTCGGATAAAGGGAGTTCCATGCCCATTGAGCTTAATGTGACTTACTCCAGAAAAGGCATGCACAAGATGTGTCTCATGATGCGCATTCCTCATATTTTCTAGCGTGCAACAGAGGATGCTGAAGAAGAGGAGGCGGGGGCCATGTGTGTGTGCAGGATAATAGGCAGCACCTTGTCCAGGGCCCTCCTGAACAGAGAATTATACCCCGCCCTCTGGCTCAGAGGATGAGTTCCCAGCAAAAAACCCACCTCTGCAGCCTCAGGGAAATCTCAGGTTACAAAATCAGACAAAGGCCCTTAATAGTCCCATTCAACTCCTCCAGGAGAGCTGGAGCCATGTTTGTATAAAGCTTGGGAGCCTTAGATGGGTTTCCCATGGCCCCCAGCACAGTCCCTGAAAGTTGGGAGCCTGGGTTTTGGTGGGTTTCCCATGGCCCCCAGCACAGTCCCTGAAAGTTGGGAGCCTGGATTTTGATGGGTTTCCCATGGCCCCCAGCACAGTCCCTGAAAGGTGGGAGCCTGGATTTTAATGGGTTTCCCATGGCCCCCAGCACAGTCCCTGAAAGGTGGGAGCCTGAATTTTAATGGGTTTCCCATGGCCCCCAGCACAGTCCCTGAAAGTTGGGAGCCTGGATTTTGGTGGGTTTCCCATGGCCCCCAGCACAGTCCCTGAAAGTTGGGAGCCTGGATTTTGACATGTTTCCCCATGATCAAGAGAGTTCTGATAGCTTCTTGTCTGTCTTCTTGATGAACAGAGCCAGCAAAGGTAGGTAAGATAGAGCGAATAGATGCAAAACTGCCTCCTTTGCATGATTTTTACTGATCACAGAATCCAGCTTTTCTAGGCAAAGTGTTTGATTCCCCTTAGCACTTCATCCCAGTTTTATTTTTCTTTAGGTGCCTGTTGCAATGCTGAGCATACACACATGAACCATAAAATCACGTCTGAACATGCAAAGTTCACAAACATACTAGTACAGCATATATTTTACATATGTAGTAAAATAAGTGGGCCTGCTCAGAATGCACTCAGATCTCCGAGCCATTCCCACATTGGGAAAGAGTAACAATATGCCATTGACTGCCAAGCTGGTGACTCTACCAGGAGACAGAATCGAGAAAGACCTTAACCAAAGGGTGCTCTGTCCCAGTTGTGGAACTCCTAGCGTTGTTTTCCTGGCTTCCCTGCATTTGTGCACCATGAAGGACCAAACTCTGGCCAGTCAGTGGAGACTCATCCAGAAGTTATGCTGAATAACTTAGAAACTTAGAACCATAGAAACAGAGCGAGTCCGAAGGGGTCTCCTGGGCCGTCTAGTCTGACCCCCGGCTCCTGCCAGCTCTGCTCACAACATGCCTACCACGTGCATGTCCAGCCTATCCTTGAACACCCGCACCGATGGGGCCTCAATGACCTCCCGTGGAAGCCCATTCCACACCCTCGGGGTCCTGACTGTCAGGAAGTGCTTCCTGGCATTTAATTGAACCTGGTTCCCTGAGCTTGGCTCCATTGGAGCACATCCTGCCCTCCTGTGCAGGGGAGAACAGGTCTCTACCTACCTCTGTGTGACACCCCCTCACATACCTGTATGTTGACAGAATCCCAGAATCTCAATTTGAGAAGAGGAAATAAAACTCGGGTTCGTGGGAAAGATCAAGCGTCCAGACCATCTAGGCTTTATTGTATTACCCAGGTTCCCGCAGTAGACTCATGATAATGCATTACCGTGCACACAGAGGTAAACTCTGCTGCCAAGCTTCAACACAACTAGAGAGTTTTTATACACTCCCAGTCACATACAGGTACAGGACAATTGATGACAGAATGCAGAGATTACAATAAGATTCTGAGGTCATCACATACAGAACAGATAAAGGAATGTCAGTCAATCATACAGAGACAATGAGATTACAATATTTCTAATTGCAGTGTATTGACACTTTAGTTGAGTAACTTGAACCCATCTCCAGGTCTGCTTAGACATGTAAATTCAAGCTACTGAGAAACTATGCATGAACTCAAGACTCTTATCTAGACTGTAAACATTCTGAATTGACCAGGGCACATGGAGCCCTCTGGGCTAGGAAGATACTTCCAACAATGATTATTTACAATGTATATTTGGACTGAATGGCCTGTCTACTGTAGCCCACAGCTCAAGGTGAGAGAAAGGAGCGGGGGAATGCCATTTTAAACAGTGACAGCTTGGTTTTGAGGAGGAAGACAGGATTTGATCCCACAATTGCAAAAGCACACAGAAGTAATGCTTTTCAGACAGGATTTATCCAAATTTTCCCAACAATGTCACCAGCAGATCCCCTCGGAGTCTCCTCTTCTCCAGGCTGAAGAGACCCAGTTCCCTCAGTCTTGCCTCATACGGCATCCCCTGCAAACCGGCCGCCAACCTTGTGGCCCTGCGCTGCGCTGACTCTAACCTGGCTGTATCCTTCCTGTAATGAGAGGCCCAGAAGTGAACACAATACTCCAGTTGCAGGTGCACCAGAGTTGTATAAAGTGGAGGAAGCCAGGAGAAGGCCCTGTAATCTTATTTTATTTATTTATTTATTTATTTATTTAACGCTTTTATATGCCGTCCCCTTGCTACATAGCCTCGGGACAGCTCACAGAAATAAATAAATAAATAAAACAATTACAATTAAAGCCTGGAAACACACTGGCTGCACAATTAAAATATATAAATATTAACATTATTAAAATGCTGTTTGAATAAAACGGTTTTGGCCTGGCGCTGAAAAACAAATAACGACGGCGCCAGGCGGACCTCTCTGGGGAGCTCATTCCACAGGTGGGGCGCCACCGCAGAGAAAGCCCTCCTCCGGGTGCTCACTCTCCTAATTTCCTTCACTGAGGGCTCCCGGAAGAGGGCCTCTCCCGCTGATCTCAAGGGGCGGGAGGGCAAATATGGCCACAGGCCATATTTAATCTTGCTCAAATCTTAATCGTTTGTGAAAGGGTTAGGGTTAGATAGCAAAATCATAGCAGTCCTGGTTGATGCTAGCAGCAAGTAATGTTGGTTTGCAGGGCTGGGCTGGTGTTGGGAAAGACCAACTTGTGCACTGGCTTCTGTCTTGCAGAATTCCCGCTCGGCTCTGGCGATTGCGAGGATAAGAGCCCCGGACTGCAGTGGCGAGTCTTCGAGGGCTCCTGCTGCACCAGCGTTCGAACCCGGACTCAGCCGTGCTGCTCCCTGAATGGCTGTGGGCCAGCCACGGATCCTCAGCCTAGCCCACCCCACAGGGCGCTAGCAAGGGAGCACCTGCCTCCTTGGACTCGTTGGAAGAAAAGATGGGACGCACGTGCGACAAATGCAGAAACGTATTTGCTATAAAGTTCTAAAGAGCTGAAGTAGCGGAGACAGCAAGAATCATACGAACGTGGGAGAAGCTCTGCTGGATCAGACCAAAGTGCGAGTCTGGCACTCCGCACACATGGTGGCGAACTCAAGGATTGCTCAGGCAGGATTGCTGCTTCCGCCCGGCTCCTCCGTCACTGGGGCACTCAGGCACGGAGCCTCTGGTGAAGGAGGGCGCCCATGGCCAGCCAGGCCAGGAGCCACAGAGAGCCTCTTCCTCTACAAATCTGCCCAATCCCTTTTTCCAGCCATCCAGATCGGCGGCCATCATGGCAGTGAATGCCATAATTATTGGAATTCCATGACTGGATTTCCCCGTAATTTCCAGCCAGTAGTGGCTGATGGGAAGTGGGGTGGGGCTGTGCTGTGCTGTGGGGTCACAGCCCTTCACCCTCATCCTATTTCCCCGATGACCCTGGCTTCCTGCTTCCCTGCCCCTTCCCCAACTCCACTTCTTCCAGCTGTGTTCTTGTATAAAATGACATTTGCCATTTTTAATTCTCACCTATCATCACTTTGGCTGTGGGTTAATGCACCCCAAAGCTGTGCTGGTGAAATGGAGGGCCAGCAAGACCTTTAGGATGCCAGTCTTCGCATGTTTAGACAGAGAAAGTCCCCCGGCTGCTGGGGGAGAGTGTGGGGGTCTTGCTTTGTCCTTTCTCCCTCTCTCTCTTTCTAGGAACACACAGAGTGCAAGGTTGCACAAGTTCGAAAGTGCAGGTTTAACCAAGGTAGTAAGAAAGCGAGCCTAATGGGGCCCAACGGTCTAAAAAAGGTTTAAAATTATACAGGACAGTCCAAAATGAAATACTCTCACTGCTTCCCTTAAAAAATGACAGATTTCCAAACTCATGTTTACTTGTTGAGAAAATGGCATCTTCCCGAGAACATGAAAGGGCTAAATTGTCGTTGATTTCGGAGTGGCAGCAAAGATGGGCTAAATTTTCCCAGTTTTGCAGGGAAGGGCAACGCCATCTTCTTAGCCTTGGCTGCCGATGGCAGTGACTCCTTCCTTCCCATACCTTGGCCAAGTTTAAAATATTCTATGCCTTCTAGAAGACCCCCTAAAACCAGGCCATTTCATCCCGCCCTGCATCAGTCTCACACTTGTCATGTGCGGAAGGAAGTCCAGCCCACTTAAAGAGCGTGTGATCCATGAAGGAAGCGGTCTGAAAGGAGAGTCGTATCAGTCCGCAGTGCCCTAAAGAGCCAGCGTGGTTAAGAGAGCAGGTCTGGGACTCAGGTGGCCTGGGTTCAAGTCCTGACTCAGCCACGGAGCCAACTGGGTCACTTTGGGCCAGTCACAGACTCTCAGCCCGACCTACCTCACAGGGCTGTTGTTATGGGGATAATATTGCGAGGAAGAGACTCATGCAAGCTGGCTTGAGTTTCTGGGAAGCAAAATGGTGGGATATAAATATAATAAGCGAACAAAACAAAAGCCCATTGGTTGGATTCCAAAGTAACTCAAGTTTCCACATGGTCTTCTTCAGAGTATGGTACTCGATACTGGATGTTACCAGCACTTGGGTGAGGCTGTCTTTGTGATGCCCAGCAGTTATTGCTGTTATCCTTCCAACCACCTGGGATTAACAAGTGCAGGGAACCCAGGTTCCATTTGGATGCCAGAAAGCACTTCCTGACAGTCAGGACCCCAAGGGTGTGGAATGGGCTTCCACAAGAGGTCGTTGAGGCCCCATCGGTGTGGGTGTTCAAGGACAGGCTGGACGTGCACATGGTGGGCATGTCGTGAGCAGAGCTGGCTGGTGCCGGAGGTCAGACTAGATGGCCCGGGAGACCCCTTCTGACTCACTCTGTTTTCTATGTTTCTCTGTTCCCATGTTCCTCAGGGTGTTTTCTTGCTGACAGCTGCCCAGCAAGCCCTGCCTGGTATGATTTTGGTTATCTTTTTGGTGCCAGATTAAGCCCTCCTTCTTGCAGGCAGATTACAATGAGGTTTTTAATCAGGCCTTGAAGTTCTCTTGTCATGGATCATTTAAAATGGTTTCTACATGCAAGTGTCTCTCAATGAGTTGGATGTTTATATGGTTGTATGGATATGGTTTTATGTTGTATTTTTAAGCTGAATGACTTTGGGCCAGAGGACTTTCGCTGCAAGACGATACAGAAATGAGATCACCTAGCAAGGTCGTGTGAATGGTAGCTTTTAAGGTAATGATCACTGTCTGCACTTTCTCCATTTCAATTCCTTCTGACAACAACACTTGCATCTTCTCTGCCCCTCTGGTATGAAGCTGCTAACTTGAGGCTAACACTTCATGCATCAAATTACATGGACTCCACCCACAAAGACACATGCCAGAATAAAAATGTTAGCTCTCGCTGCACCGCAAGCGTGTGGGTTGTTTTATTTATTTGCATGTATTTATATGCCGCCTATAATTGCCGAGGCCTTCCTAGGCGGCTTAGAATGCATAAAACATATTAACAGGAAAAACACATTAAAAACTGATTAAAACATAATGAATCAAACATCTATAAAAACAATTTAAAAGGGCCACAGCATACAGGCTAAATGTTTAAAAAAATCCTTAAAAGATATGTCTTTGCCTGGCAGCAAAAGGAAAATAGAGATGGAGCCAGGTGAATTTCCGTAGGGAAAGGTTTGCTGGAACAGAGCAACACACCTCTGCCTTTCAAAACACCTTGGGATTCGCCTGCAGCGCTTGCTCCTGGCGTCTCTGCCAGCCCCAGAGAATCACGCTGAGTTGGTGCCCTGTAGTCATGGTTCCTGGGTTGGGTAAGCTGAGGAGGCCCCCCCCCCCCCCCGGAGCAGCTCTTGTCACCCCCAGGCAGTCCAGCCCTGCCCTGCTTCCGGTCCACACACAAGCACAGTCCCCCACAGGTGTGAGTCAGCCAGGCCCCGAGCCCATTTCAGAGGCCAGCACAGGTGAGGCAAATCGGGCCGGGATTTGCCAGCGTGACCTGCTGCAGGAGAAGAAGCTGAGCTGATGGAATCGGGTAGCCGTCTGGTTCCCAGGCTGGTGGCACGAAATCTGCCCACGCCCACACACATCCCCATGGGACTGTCGTCTTTTCCAGGGACTGTCACCTTTTCCAGACCCTGCTTATGAGAATCCTTTCAAATGCAGCATAAGGAGGCCTTTTCCTCTTCCCAACACTGCTGTGATGGGTGAAAATGCCTTAAATTCAAAGACGGGATGGGGGCGCATTTTGGCACAGATGCTCTGAGCCACAAAAGGGCTAGGGGCAAGACAATGCCCCCCTTCCCCCACCACCCATGGCCTCATCATTTGGCATGCAGAAGGCAGACTTCCCCTGACCATGTGGAGAGTGCACAGCCCTCCACCCACAGCAGTTGTTGGAGGCTGCCAACGGTTCTCGATCATGATGGCTTTATATTGCCTGCAGCATCAGAGGCAGTATACTGGGGAACACGAGTGGGAGGGCATTCGCGATGGACAGGTCTGTGCATGCATGTGAGAGAAAAAAGACTCTGGGAGCATGCGCTGGAGTGAGAAGACACAGGGGAATGAGAGGGGGAAGGGGAAAGTAGTTTTACCTTCTGAGAAATAGGGCCAGTGCCGAAAACGGTGAGTGCAAAAGAAAGTTTAGCAGGTGGGAGCTCAGCTTCCACCTCTGGCTCACAATCAGGTCTTCTGTGCATGGAAAGTGTCCTTTCTTCCAGCCACGCCTCCCCTGCAGCCATTTTGCGGGGGTGTCCGTCACCGCTCCTCAACCCACCAAGCGCCCCTTAGGGCCAAAGAGGTGGCCAACCTCTGTGCTAAAGCAACACAATTAACCGGTCCATAAACAAAGGAAAAGAGAGGGAACATTGACTGGCCCAGTTTTTCAGCCCAGATGTTGGAGGCCATCAATGACCTTTACAAAATAAAAAAGCCCAGGACAGAATATGCCAGAAAGAACCTTTTTCCCTTGGTGACTTGCGTGCAAAACTCCCAACCTATCATTACTACATGTTGTTCTGTCCAGCAGGTAAATCCAGAAGGGAGAAACACTTTGGGAAAAAGTCAAGTTTCTCTGGCAACCACAGACACCAAAGTGGACCTCCAAATGCTGCACTTTATTATTACCGACTCTCGGTTTTCAATGAACACTTCGACTCGCGGGGAAGATCCACACATCTGACCTTCCGCAGCTTTATTGAACTGGTGCCCCAGTTTCTGCAGTAACTAACGCCAGCCTGCGCCTGGGCAGAGACAAACGCAGCTACAAAATCACAGCCCATGTGAAGACACCTTTATAACCTGCTAGTCACATACACCAACACAGAGAGTTAAATTTCCAGGTAATGTTAGTACAATGGCATCTTGCTGTCTTTAGGCATGACATAATGTTGTGAACCAATCAGAAATACTGGTAACAATAGTATGGAAGATATTACCGACTGCTTTATTGACATGTCAATTCAGTAGATTCCTTGCAGTTTGGATTAGCCTGTGTGCCTGTTTAAACATGCAAATGTGTCTGATTGAGGAACCATTCAGGAAAACTGGTTTGACAACTACTCTGCTCAGGCACTTGGCTCTATGGAACTAGATAATCAAATAGGTCCATTCAGAAACAACTGGACACCTTTTGTCTCATGGGAACACGTGTATTTTCCCACTGATGCATTTGCCAGCTTCTTATTCCAGCTAAGAATTCCATCTTCTTAAAGGAACAGCGTTGCTCAACAGTAACCTAGTGGGGTCCTGCGGAGTCAGACCCTGGGGCCAGATTGCTCGGCCTTCCCAACTTGTGGCCCACCAGATGTGAGGGACTGTCATTCCCATCAGCCCTGCTGAGTGGAGATGATAGGTGCTGCGGCTGAAACCATCTGGAAACATAGAGACAGAGCGAGTCAGAAGGGGCCTCCCGGGCCATCTAGTCTGGCCCCCCGGCTCCAGCTGGCTCCGCTCACAACATGCCTACCATGTGCCTGTCCAGCCTTCCCTTGAACACCCTCACCGATGGGGCCTCAACCACCTCCCATGGAAGGCCCTTCCACACCCTTGGGGTCCTAACCCTCAGGAAGTACTTCCTGGCATCCACCTTGAATCTTGGTTCCCTGAGCTTTGCTCCATTGAAACGCGTCCCGCCCTCCTCTGCAGGGGAGAGGCTTCTCCTCCGTTTGCCCAGTCCCTCTTTAAAGCCATGCAGGTGGGTGGCCACCTTGTTCAAAAGAACAGAAAAACGAGGTGCCTCTGGACAAGTCTTTCCATTCTGCAGTCAAACATGAAATATACAAGGGGTCCAGGCAAGCCAGTTGCCTGTGCAACCTGCCACATTTTGCCACCGTGTTTTTCTTTCCAGACGAACATTCCTTAGGGTGCGATCGTGAGTGTGCTAGGCAGAAAAAAGTCCCACGTGGGGAAAGCTGGGAGTGGTGGGACGTTGTGCCCAAACATGCATGCACAGGATCACATGCTTCAAGAAGGAAAGGGGAACTAACTCCGCTGAGCCTTTTGACCTGCAGCACTCAGAGCTTCCCGCTGCTAGTAACCCAGGCAGAAAAAGCGGGGCGGCAGAAGCGCCTTTGCAAACTGCCCGGAAGAGCCAACTGGCCCGGCTAGCAAGAGTGTGACTTAGCTGAGATTTCAGCAATCCTTGAGCCGGCACGAGAGCCCCAGCTCCGCCAGTCTTCCCCACGAGGCTGGCACATGGTCTCCGTCCGTGTGGCCTGGGCAGCCTGCGCACTTAAGCGAGTCCAAAACAGGCAGGCAGGGGATAATTGCTTCCAAAGTACAAAATCAGAGATGACCTCGGATAAGTTGGGAGAAGTCCTTAGATGTGGCCGGAGCACAAATAAGCCAATAAAGGAGAGAAATGACTGAAGACAAACTCTGCAACGATAGCTTGGTTTGCTGGGCCGCAGCAGAGGTGAAAATAAATGGCTGTCAGCCAAGAACGCTTCGTATCCCTGCACCGTCTTATGCTCTGGTTAAAGTTTAGTTTCAGCCTGTTTTAAATTATTGTATTTCAGTCTTTGCACAGCTGCTAGTTTTACTCTCGTTCTCACTTTTTTTTACTGTAGTCTTAACGATCAACATTTTAATACCATATTCGATACCACATTTTGTTTTAAATTCTTTTACATTGTTGTAAACTGCCCAGAGAGCTTCAACTATTAGGTTGTATAAAATGTAATAGCTATACATACATATATAAATATAAATACAAAGGAAGATTTAGCTATTCCATATTCCATCACTTGCCTTTCACTTGGAACCGGCTGGAGGCCAGCTTGGAGGCCTGCACCCAAAAATGAATTAATATCACAAGGCTTGTTCCAGGGCCATCCCCATAAATCAAAATGTGGCACTGATCCATTCTCTGAGAGGTTGACCTTGCAAACTCTAAACACTCTGGAAGAACATTTGGAAGGTTCTTGCTCTGCAGTCATCCCAAAGTCACTATCCCCTCCCTGCCTCTTCCTTCCGTCTGTCCGTCCATCCTTCCTTCCTTCCCAAGGCCAAGACATCACAACAAGGTTGGTGCTGATGAATTTGTGCCACTGCTCACCATTCCAGAGTATTCCTAAAAGTTTGGTGGCTTGCATTTGGTACCCCGCCCCTTCTGCAAGACCCCAGTGTTCATAAATCCAATGCTCAGCAGAGCTGGGATGGGCCAAGAAGGCATTGAGTCCATCCCACTGTTGCAGGAGGGGTTTCCTCTGTCTCGTTGCCCCCCACCCCCGCCATGTGTTGGTCGTGGGTTTTCCCAGCCATTAGCTCATCTAAATGCCATGTGTCTTGGGACAGTTTAACAACAGAAAATGTTAAATAAAAGACAGTGTCCTAAAAATTCAACGGACAATAAAACCCCAATTAAAACAAAAACAATCAGATCAATTGGGAAAATAAAACGGTTTTAGCCTGGTGCTGAAAAAAAGAATGTGACGGCGCCAGGCAGACCTCTCTGGGGAACGAATTCCACAATTAGGGTGCCACCGCAGAGAAGGCCCTTCTGCAGGTAGTCACCCCCTAATCTCCTTCAGGGTTTGCTTTGGGGATGCTTTAAAAGGGAAGTATTATAGAGGGATTCTAGAATAAATAAATTGATTTATTTAAAGCTTTTATATACCATCTGCTACAAGCGTCTCAGGACTGTTTTACAATAAAAGCAACACAAAATAAAATAGAGCACACAAAATATTGCACAACAAAATAAAATAGAGCACATAAATATGATGAGCGGTGACACACACCTTTGGCAAGCGGGCAAAGGGTCAGTCGGATAGGCTGGACGTCCGCATGGTGGGTGTGTCATGAGCGGAGCCGGCTGGAGCCAGGGGTCAGACTAGATGGCCCGGGAGACCCCTTCTGACTCACTCTGTTTCTGTGTTTCTAACTCCCAGTGATTTGCAGTAGATCAGCACTGTTTCTGGCTAACTGTACCAGCTAAGCACCAAAGCAAACCAACCCTGGATGTCTTGCCCGGAGGAATCCTTCCTCACCATGTGCCACTCGACCCCTCAGAAACGGCTCTGTAGAACGGGCCCCTCGGCCTGCTAACCGGTTCAGAGGACTGTGCCAGCCCGCAGCTGCTGCAGCAGGAAAGCGGCTCAAAGGACGCGGCAAACAGCTGCCCTGCCACCTACCCAGGTCCTTCCTCAGAGGGAGCCATGGACCCACATGGCAGGAGTGTTTGGAGGTCCTGTTGGCGAGCAGGGTCTCATCCAGAGATCTGCATCATGGTTTCCGCAGCCAGATTCCCCCAGAAGAGCCTAGCTCTCTTTATTGACCTCAAAGTACTTTTGGGAGCCGAGGAGCCGGGCTCTTCCATGGAGCAACGAGAGGCTGCAATTTAATGCACAAGCACAAGCTTATTAAGACAGTCGTCTCCGAGCGCTTCTTGTCTTGCAACATTACAGAGAGCCAAAACTCCCACTGAGGTAGCAGGGCTGCAGAAGTCACTAAAACTCTAATACTGCTTTCCTGAAATTTCCTTTGTGATGCACCACAGTCCTTTTCAACACCCACACCAGATTCCTTCAGGAAACGGTCTCTGCCTTGCTTTGCTCCCCAGGAACAGTTTTTCAGTCAAGTGGTGCTCGGCACACGGTCTTCAAGAGCCCAGCGTTAAATTATGCTTGTTAACAACATGCCATGGGAAAAAGCGGCCCACTTTCAAATAAGGAAGTCAACAGATGCATCGGGAGGCAATCTTCCCTTGCGCTCCCGACCGATACATGCTTGGAGGGGGGCAAACCACACAAGGGGAGGTGTGGAAAGCGCAAATTTGCATAGAGGAGCTGAGTGGACAGCGGCACTCCTGACGTGTCCACGGGGCCCAGGGACGCACCAAGCATTTCGCAGTGCTGAACTCCCACTTCTCCCGTGTGCTTCACATCTCCAACTATCTGGTCGAATTCCTTCGGATCTTGACGGCACTCGAGAGTCTCCTTTATTATTTCTTCTTTGCATGATCTGGAGCAACAGCAGACATGCACTGATGCCTTTCGTGGACCTCTCCACTTTTCCGTTTTTGTGCTGACTATGGGTATTTAATTAATTAATTAATTTACTTCTATACTACCCAAGAGCCAAAAGGGTAGAAGAACCATGTTTGCTCACTGATTTGGTTGCAATTGCTGTGATTAGGTTGTTTTACATTAATTTTTGTTGTGTGTTTTCAGTTTTGGTTAACCACCCCCGGAGCCTCAGCTATTGGGCAGTATAAAAATGAAATGAAATAAAATAAAGAGTAATGGGAGTTAACTCAACCAGCATTTGCAAACCTGCTTCTATCCATGGATGCAACTCAGGGTCCTTTCCCACCACACACAAACTCACACATGGTTTTCCCTCATGGTTTCTTGAATGGATTATTTATTTATTTTTGCTCTTCTTAAAAAATGGGAAAGAAAAAGCCTGCAAACCGACTGATCCCACTCTTCCTGCCCTCCCCCACCCATGTTCTTATACCAGACTGGTGTGCAAACTGTTTTCAATACATGACATCCGAGAAATCCATGGGAAACTCTGAAGCCTGTTATACTGAGGCACACCTTTGGTCCAGCTAGCCCAGTTTTGCATTTTTCCAACCCTGCATAGGGATGCCAGGATCAGACTCAGAAGGTTCTGCATGCAAAGCA
Organism: Varanus komodoensis; assembly: GCF_004798865.1. Taxonomy (NCBI): domain Eukaryota; kingdom Metazoa; phylum Chordata; class Lepidosauria; order Squamata; family Varanidae; genus Varanus; species Varanus komodoensis. Next base: position 61,354,161 of record NW_025335761.1, read on the forward strand.
GGGACTCTTCCACTGAGCTTTCTATCTATCTATCTATCTATCTATCTATCTATCTATCTATCTATCTATCTATTTAAAACATTTTTATGCCGCCCCCATCACAACAAAGCCTCGGGGCGGCTCACAACAAAAACTAAATACATAAATATAACAATTCTACAAATAAAAATATTAAAACCCGTTGCATCTCGGCTTAAAGGATTTAAAATCCTATAAATACAAATAAATTAACAATTAAAATGAGTTTTAAATAAAAAGGTCTTAGCCTGGCACCGAAAAACAAATAACGACTACACCTCTTCCCAGGCACACCGAAAACCTTTCACTGCCTGAGACACAAACACACCACTTCTCCTTCTCCTGCCCACCTGGCCTGGCTGTTTTGGCACCCAAAGCGGAAAATCCCACAAGTCTCTCTCCCAGGGCGCCCCTTCCCAACAGCCGAGGCACCTCCAGAGGAGGGAAGCCGAGATCGCATTACGGGGCTCTCTGCACAAAACCCGCCAGACTTGTGTGCACAAGCAGAACTGCGCTTGAACTGGCTTCCCGAAGGATGACTGCACACACTCGACGCGAGACGGGCTTAGAGATGAGACGCGGAGAGTCAGAGTCCAGGGAGCCGAGCTGAGGAAACCCAGTGGATTCCCACCTCCAAGCCTGGTTCCTCACACATCCCTGCTCCAGTCAAGGTTTTTATGGTGCACTAGGCTGGCCTTTCCCCATGAGTGAAAGCTGGACAATGAAGACGCTGATAGGAGGAAAATGGATGCCTCTGAAACGTGGTGCTTTGCAGATACCCTGGACCACCAGAAAGTCAAACATGCAGGTCCCTGATCTAATCCAGCCAGAGCTTTCCCTAGAAGCAAAAAAGGCAAGACCGAGGCTGTCGTACTTTGGGCCATGTCGTGAGACCGCAAGGTTCCCTGAGGAGACCTTCATGCCAGGGAAAGTCAAAGGCAGAACAGGCAGACCAACCGGGAGATGGATCAACTCCATCAAGAAAACCACAGCCTGGAATTCACAAGGAAGGGATTCCCTTGGACATCTGGGGGGACACTCATTCACAGGGTCACCATGGCCTGCTTCCTTCAGGGAATTTTACAAAGGGTCTAGGACATGGTTTTATGCAACTCGCACTTGTTTTCCCAATGCTTCTACCATTTTTCCTCTCACTGCAGAAAAGATAAGAAGGAGAAACAGGCTGGAGACCTGCACAGGGTCTTCCCACTCAGTAGTGCTAGGATCCTCCATCTGGAAGCCAACCAGAGTCAAGCCAACCTCCACCATCTTCCTTCGGTGCTTTCACTCATCTTCTCAGGTGCCTCATTTCAGAATGAAGCAATTCATTCAGTTCTTTCTTTCGATTTCTTCCTTAGCTGAAGAGAAGCAGATGTTTTGACTTACTCAAGGAGATTCTGGGCTAATCAACTCAGCGTTCTCCTAAACACAAGCATTTTTTCAACAGCCTTCAAAATTGGGTAGCGTTTTCTTGTTAAGATACCAGTGGTCATCATGGTAAACGGATGTTTTCCACAGCAGAGGCAGAAACATACCTCACAAGTTTCTGGCGGCATCTAAAAGTTAACCTCAAAAATAACAACTTACTTCAAAGGAAGTGAGAGGGTCTTCCGGCCTTTAACTGGGCCAACATTTCGTGGCTACAAGCAGTGTTTCTCCTCTGGAGCAGGGCTGTTCTTTCTCTTCCCTGTCCAGGCTGGGAAGGTTTTTCTATTTTAGAGCTGAGCCAAGTTGGAGAAGCAGCAGGTGGGGTTGGGGGAAAGAATATGAAGTGTTCACACAGTCCACGCTTCCAAGGTATGTTGGACTGCACCACCCGTCATCTGGCTGGGGCTTATGAGGTCAGGAAAAGCTAAGATAGTCCTTCAGGTACACACAGCCTATTAGATTTAGCCCATAAAAAAAATAAAAATAAAGGTAACACGCATGCATTCTGAACTTTAGTTCTGCATTCACAGAAGAAACAGGAGGCCTTGTAAGACAATGAGGTGCATTGGTTAGAAGTGAAAGTGAAAGAAGCTGGGTCAGGCTACCATCCTGGTCGGTCGCTGTGGCCAACTAGCTGCTGACAGGATCCCACCAGTAGGTCACAAGTGCAACAGCCCCTTCTTGCCCATGCTCCCCAGCAAGAGGTGCGGAGCCATGTGAAGACTACTAGCCATCTAAGGGCTGATGGAAAAGGGGTTCAGCTCCCGTGGAGTGACCTGGGGCCACATCACTCGTTCTAAAGGGGGAGAGAGGTTTCTACAGTGATAACGCAGAGAAGAGGGCATTATCCATCTCTCAGACTCTAGAGGCCACCCTTTAAAAGGGCAGAAGCTTGATTCTGGGCAGACGACAGACGCCTGCAGGACGGTCTCGGGTGAGCCTCGCAGTGGGGGTTTCCATCTGGGTCTCTCTGGCCCAGTCTGTCACACAAGGCCAAGTGGGCGTAGGGTGTAGCTGCTCGACCCTCCGTGGGTGGGTCTCAAGGCAGGGATTCTGACATGCACCCAAGTCTTCTGCAGGCTGGCATCCCGCAGAAGTGTAGCTATTGCAAATACAAGTACACTCCATTTCTTAACTACATTATAGCCAAAGCTCTCTTTTTAGGTCGGTTTCTGGAATTGTGAAACAGTTGCAAATCAGAAAGCTTTTGTTCTGTTGCATAACATCCAGTGGTTCCTCATCAAGTTTCTTCCATGTTCTAGACAAACTGCTTATTGTTTGGTAAAATTGTACCACTTCAGAACCGAAGTGGGTGGTTGACTGATGAAGTGATTCTTCATGGAAACACTCTTTCCCCAGAGACAGGCAGAGAAAAGCAACATGGCAAGGGAGAGAGACACACTCCCTGATCTCTCGTTTTCTCCATGCCAAGTTTTAGTTTAATGCATCGTGGCATTCGATCATGCAAGCACCCGTCTCAGCCTAAAAGAGCTCAGGAAGAGGATCCTACACCATGCATTGCAGTAATCCAAGTGGAATGCAACTAAAGTGTGAAAGTAGCAATTGATCGGCAAATACAGATCAATCACAAGATTAATCCGTAGCGTTCTTCCCCACCTATTTACTCTCTCGGCATGGACTGGACTTCTGGCTAAAGGAACTTACCCAACACAACACTGGCCCGTGGCATAAGTTCAAAGGGCCACTGCAACCAAGAAATTTGAACAGGACTGAGACTTGGAAGGGCAGCGATGAAGGAACTAGGAAATAGCATCAAATGAAGGGCTGTTTCGCTGAAGACCAAGGCCAAAAACATGCACATCCTTGTATTCCCAATCACTTTGTATGGGCATGAAAACTGGACATTGGAGAAAGGTGACAGGAAAAAACTGGATCCTTGCAAAACATGGAGAGCTTTGTGAATTCTCTGGTCTGACAGAAAGACCCACGAGTGGGTCCGAGATCGAATCAAGCCAGAGGCAAAAATGACAGACCTGAGGCTGTGATACTTTGGGCACACCATGAGATGGCGGGACTCCCTGGAGGAGACCATCATGCTAGGGAAAGTTCATAGATCATTGAATAGTAGAGTTGGAAGGGGCCACGAAGGCCATCAAATCTGACCCCCTGCTGTTGCAGGACACCAGTTTACACCATCCCACTCAGATGGCTGTCCAATTTCTTTTGGACTATCTCCAGTGTGGGAGAGCCCACCACCACTCAGCTGGTTCCCTGTTGTGTTGCTCCGACAGTGAGGAAGCTTTTCCTGATGTCCAGCCTGAATCTGGGTTGCCCAACTTGAACGGATTACTCCGTGTCCTGCTCTCTGGCATCAGCAAGAAGAGAGCTTGACCTTCCTCTTTGTGACAGCCTTTGAGGGACTCATAGAGGGATACAATGAGACTTACTTCTAGGTAAGTCGGTCTGTGACTGCAGCCATAAGGTATAAGCCTATGAATGTTTAGATAGAAAAAATGGCCTACAGGTCCCAGCATGCACCAGACAGCCATTTTTCGCCCTTTTTCTGTCTAAACAGGCATAAGCTTGTGTCCTTAACCACTGTGTGTGTGTTGCCAGAAGCGCTAATGTTCTTTTTGTAATTACTACACTCACTGAGCGAGATTCTAACACTGACAATTGATTTACTATGTTTGTGTTAAGAATGCAATTATCATCAAAGTCCTACGGTGATTCAAAGGGTATCACATAGTTCTAGATATATGACTCTCTGATTTATTTAATGGATTTTAAATATGTACAAAGGTGCTGTCACTGTAATTAGCCTTTTAGTTTGACATGTTGTTGTGATGTACCATCAAATCGTCTGACATGGAGCATCCCTATGAATGAGTGTCTTTCGAAATATCCTGTCCTTGAAGGCCCAGCTCAGCTCTGGTAAGCTCAAGGCTGTGCTGCCTTCGCGCGGATTTGGTCCATCTCTTGCATGGTCTTTTCTTCTGCCGTGGACTTTCCCTAGCACTTAATGCACAAAGAATTTAAAATCTAAGAATGTGTGTAGATTATACCCATATAACACAGACACACACAAAACCAGAACTTCCAGAACTCCTGGTTGCCAGATTTCTCCAGTGAAAATTATTTACCTGCTTCTTCAGGTCAAAGCTCAACAGTGTATTTCCCAATAATTCTGAGAATGTTTAGCATGCAATATAGCATTTTACTTAGCTAAACGGACTTTACAAAATTAGTCCAGTAATCTTAATGATTTTAATAGCAGAGTAGTAATATTATCCCTAAAGTGTCCGGGTGGAATCATTGCTGCATTACTCTCATTCCGTGTCATACTTCTTTCAACAGAATTTCATGCTTTCGCTACTTATTTGCATCATGTTGTGTTCACCACAGTACAGCTGATGGGTGCAGTAATTCAAGCCATCTGGAGGCCACCAGGTTGGGGGAAATTGGTCTGAACGGAGACATACAGCATAGCTTGGCCTTTTGGAGGATAAACAAACTTGCCTCTGTCTTAACCGGAAATATGCCAAAAGGGCCTACAGAGGCGGGGCCTTCTTGGCAGCAGCCACAGAGTTGTAGGACTTCCTTCTTTTTGACAGTTGTACGGTCCCTTTGATATAAGGTCCCTTTATTTAATATATTTCTGTACCGCTACTGCCTAGATCGGCTGCTAGAGAATTGCCAAAAAGAGGATTGTTGTTAGTTGCAAAGTCATGTCCGACCCATCGCGACCCCACAGACAACATTCCTCCAGGCCTTCCTGTCCTCCACCCTCCCCCGGAGTCCACCCAAGCCCTCACCCACCCACCCCAGTGACCCCATCCAGCCCCCTCATATGCAGTATAGATCTTTGCAGCATCGGACTCTCCTTTCACCACCAGATACATCCGCAACTGAGTGTCCTTTTGGCTTTGACCCAGTTGCTTCATTCTTTCTGGCGCTACTAGTACTAGCCCTCCACTCTTTCCCAGTAGCATATTGGACACCTTCCGACCTGAGGGGCTCATCTTCCGGGATCATATCTTTTTGCCCTTTGGTACTGTCCATGGAGTTTTCATGGCAAGGGTACTGGAGTGGGTTGCCATTTCCTTCTCCAGTGGATCACCTTTTCTCAGAGCTCTCTGCTATGACCTGTCCGTCTTGGGTGGCCCTGCATGGCAGAGCTCATAGCTTCATTATGCACCACCAAAGGGGGACACTGACTGGCATAAAAATATGCCACAGTTATACAGATCAGGATCTTCTTTGGGTGATATGTTCCGACGAAAAATTAGGAAGAATTAGTAGTTTAAATAGATATACAGTATATCGCACCCTAACGTGGAAGATGGAGACCCGGGTTCTTTGCCCAGTTTCTGGAGCAGGGGATGTTGATGGGCAGCTTCACGGTGCCAGCAGCTCTTCCCTTTACATGCCCCGAAAGCAAGCCTGGACTGGAGAGCCCTTCGAACAGAGGCTTTCAGAACGGTGGGCCATCCTCTCGTAGCCCTTCCTGCAGAGGAGTCTCCTGCAAACGGCGCAAGGCCCTCTCATGCAGCATCTCTCTCACCTGCTTGCTATCCATTACTCTGTGAGGCCCTGGCTGTAATAAACGGCTTATGAATCCTTTGATAAATATGGATGTGCATTTTTAACAAAGCCCCGTGTGTTCCAAGGGGGGGCGATGGAACTGCCAAACACCTGTATCCCTCTGAAGGGTGAAGCGGACCTTCCTTCACAGGTCCCAAAAGAAAGCGTTCCTGTTCCCATGGAAAGTATCTCCTTTGCTGAATATCCCAGTGCTGGACGATGATGAGGTCGCCCGTCCACCAGGACTGACCACCACCAAAGGAAGGGCTACGAGAGGATGGCCCAACATCACCGTGTCTCCCACTGGCAAAAACACCCCTATGGCCAGAAGCTCCCAAAATGTGGAACCGGCTCTGAAAGGGAAACAAGAAGCCCCTTTAACTGCAGGGTAGGTCTGTAGTTCAGTGGTGGTACACTGGATATAGGAAAGCTCAGGCTGGATTCCTGGCCTCCCCAGGATGGCCATGAGAGACCTCTGGTTGAGCCCCCTGAGACCTGCTGCTTCTACTGGAGAGGAGCAATGCTTCCAGCCAACACAAGGCAGCATCCTCTGCTCTCCTGCATGGCCAGAAACGCTCCCTCCTCTCAGGCGTGCAATGTCAAGTCAAAATTCAAGGATGCAAAAACAGAGGTGTTAAAATGAAAATATTTAATTTGTTAAAAAATAGTTCATATTCACAGGGAAAACACACACACAGAAAGAGGTTGTGATTGTGAAAAGCAAGCAGATGCAATGATTTGATGTGTGGTTGGTGTCTTCCTGCACCCCCACCCTTCAAAATGTGTCTGCACCAGAAGAGTCTGAACTCCCGTGGATGGAGCTGAAGCTCTGGTCCTCCATGCTGGCCGACGGCACCTTCACGGCCATTTTTGCTGGGCCAGGTAGGGCTTGTGGCTGGGCTGGGGTTTCCCTTCCTGAAAGAGAGAGCTGCGCATCACACGCCACACTAAGAGTGCCATGGGCCGCGTCGTCACCTGCAGAGTCGTTGCGTTTGTGGCCAGAGCCAGGGCCTCGTGCAGGGACTGCTGCGTTGTTGAGTCTGTTTTTCCTGGATGTGTGATCAGACATCTGTTAGCCACCCACACTGCAAGTAACTTCCACGAGCAGCCATACCAGAGAGAGGGGAAGGCAGGAGGGAGAGAGCGCCTTCCCGACTCCAGAAATAGGAACTGGAGTATTCAGTTATTCCAACACAACCATCTGGATTACAAGCATCCGTGGCTTTAACAGCCAAGACCACACGTTCTTTTTATCTCTGGATTTCATCTGTCCTGCAACCCCAGACTACTAGGTTGCAATGCAAGCATTCCAATTCTGGTTTCCAATTCTGTTCTGGAGGACAAACCGTATTTGTTTGTTCAGCTGTAACGGGAAACTGTGACTCGTGTGAACAAGGGAGCGAGGGACCTGAAGCATGCAACGGGGGCATGGGGGGAAAGCTTGCCAAACTGTATCTTGCCATTACATGAGAAAGGCAGTGTGGTGTAGTGGTTAAAAGTTGGACTGGGACTCAAGTGATCTGGATTCTAGTCCCTGTTCGGTCATGGAGCTCATTGGGTGACTTTGAGACAGTCACAGAGTCTCAGCCCAACGTACCTCACGGGGTTGTTGTGAGGATAAGATGGAGAGGAGGAAGAGACTTCTGTAAGCTGCCTAGAGCTCCTTGGAAGGAAAAAAGGTGGGATATAAATATAATAAATAAAAAACTAAACTGGCCCTGAGCAAAGGCAGGTCCAGATCTTGCGTGACGAGGCTGTTGTGCTCCAGGATGAACTGATGCTCAATGGAGGCAGCCTAGCTTGGGGCAGAGCAGGTCCCCAGTCGAATTCCTGGCACCTCCAAGCAGGACAGGGAACCCTCTGGCCCACACCCTGCAGCGCCACAGGTACCAGCCAGCGTTCACAGCACCGCACTGGATGAGCCCACGCGAGGCAGCTTTTATATTCCTGCTGGCTTCATATTCTGACTGCTCTCACTGGATCCCAGCAGTATCGAGGCATCCTGTTGAGTTGCCTATTGGCCAGCCCACGTCTCTTCCTGCTTGGCTACGTATCTGGTGGCCCCTTGGCCAGAAGCTCAACCAAAGCTACCTGAAATTAACCCCCAGAGGAGGCAGCAGCTGCTCAGGGACCGATGGCGCCCCCTTCCTAGCGCAGACTCATGGAGAAGGGCTCAGCTGAGAACGCTGCAGGCCAGAGAACAAAACCAGATGTCTCTGGTGGAGTGTGCATTGCTATCAAGGCTCACTAAAGTAATCATCTTCCTGCGCTCGTCGACAGGCATAGCAACCAGCCCTTTCCCCTCAATTCCAGAGGGATAATATTTGCCAACCGCTTCCCTGCTTAATTCACTACTGCGACTATGCCGTGGCAGCTCGGATCCACGTCGCCTGCACCGTCTTGTGCTTTAGAGACTACCAATTAGCTGATCAGTCTTTGCATAAAAGCTTGTCCTCCACAGATGCGTACTGAAGAGGAGCGTGCTTTTCCAAGAGCCCCAGCTGCCTCCTGCCACCCTCCAAGCTGGGGCTCCACAGGTGCGGGGAGAGAGCTCTTTGGTGGACGCACTGCTCCCCCACTCTCTGGGCCTTGATAAGGGCTCTCAAGGAAGGCTGAGTCCCTTATTTCACTGAGTGTTCGGCCTGCTCTCAAGACCAGGCACTGGGACGCCTGGCATTTCAGGTACTCAGCCGGGCAGCAAGCAAAGAGATCTCGAGTAGTTAGGAAGATGCTCAAGGGATTGCAGCTTCCTTGGAGAAACAGCAGAAGTTGGGCAACAGGACATGCCTACGTCTCCGTAATTCCATTCTAAAGATATTACTTTACAGCCAAAGGTGCCAATGTGCCACTAAAGAGCTGCCTTGAGGAAACCTCTTCCACTGGCAGATGATGGAATGCAGAGTTTGGTGGGCCGCCAGGAAGGCAACTTTCAGAGCAGGGAGTTCCTGGAGCGGCCCTGTGGACTGACACAAATCGTGAAGGAACGCAGCGATCCTCGGAGAGAGCACGGCTGAGTTCCTTTCCAGCAGGCCTCTGTCCCTTACTTGGCTTCCTCTTTGTAATCAAAAAGCCTGTGCCTTTGTACAGAAAGGGCTTCAGAACACCGGCCTGTTCTGGTGTGAGCACGTGCTCCAATTCTCTTTAGCTTTGCTGAATTCTTCCTTTTAAGAACAACTGGCATCGCTCACTGGCTGTGCAGTAAGAGAAAGCTGAGAGATCAAAATGCACAAACAGTTATATGGCTTACAAAGCTGGTATTAAAAAGCAATGCTTTCAGAAGGGCTAAGGAATCACACAGATGACGTTTACCCTCATAAATACGACCCGAGGCTTTCTGAGGTCCTAAGGGCCACTCCTAAAAGAATACTTAAGGCGACTGAGCAGTGTTCACTTGGACGGCTTTAACTGAAGCCAACAGAGAACGAAAGACATCCAAGAAGCCTCCAGCGCTGCAGACCGTCAGCATACACCGCCCCTCATCAATTTTACTATCTTCTTACACCAATTGGTTTCCCAACGGCGTCCTGACAAAGTCTGGGTTTCTTCTGAAACTTTCCAGGGTTCCTTCAGAAAACCCAGCAGACAAGAAATCTGGGGGTCATTGTGGATAAATAACAGAAAACACATGCTTGGCAAGTACAGCAGTGAAGGCATCGTCTATATTAGAAATTAATAGGAAAGGGAGTCAAAGAGGACATCCAGAATTATTCTACCATCCGATCTATGGTGCAGCTCACACTGGACCAGGAAGGCTATAGACAGCCCTTGCTTGTGCCATCTCTAGAAGGTAGAAGGTATCAACAGGGGAAATTGTGGGGCTGGAGAAGGTACTGAAAAGGTCAGTCAAACCTATCCGGAGGAAGCTTCCCTATTAGAAAGTCCTGGAATCATTGGCATTTTTTAATAGAGGTGACTCAATTTTTGTGTGGCTGGTAGTGCCAACCCAGATTTGGCTCCATATGCCTGAAATATGAAACGGGGGAGAGAGGGTGTGAGCGAGTATTGAGTGTATGTTTGTCTGTAAAAGAGAGATCAGCCCCTTCTTTGCCCTAGTGATCTTGATTTTCCTTGCTTTCTCTTTTCTGTGCAATGAGGAGCTGTTGAAGGAAAATGTGGCTCCAAAGGAGTGCTTTAGTACTGCTGGGAAGACCGCCTCTGCTCTGCAGGCGTGGTCCCCAGATTAATTTGCCTCGCCTTCCTTTTCCATGCAACGGGCTGCAGCTGCGGAAGGCTGGGACCTCATGGCTCCAGCTAGCTCAGTCTCCACCAAGGGTACCTGTGCTAACGGCAAGCAGTTCAGACAGGCTTGGATGAATCACTGATGTGACCCATCACTTTTGCAGCAGCTGACGGAGGGTGCAGCACCTACACCCTTTGTATGCCAGACTGGGCCAGAGAGACCCAGATGGAAACCCCCACTGCAAGGCTCACCCGAGACCATCCTGCAGGCTTCTGTTGTCTGCCCAGAATCAAGCTTCTGCCCTTTTAAAGGGAGGCCTCTAGAGTCTGAGAGATGGATAATGCCCTCTTCTCTACGTTATCACTGTAGAAACCTCTCTCCCCCTTTAGAACGAGTGATGTGGCCCCAGGTCACTCCACGGGAGATGAACCCCTTTTCCATCAGCCCTTCGATGGCTACTAGTCTTGAAATGGCTCCGTACCGCTTGCTGGGGAGCCTGAGCAAGTTTAAACAAAAAAGCTGAACAACTGCCCACGGAGCTGACGTCTACCACACGTGACCTTCCCTGCCGCGTGCAAGAGGAGGGAGTCTGGGACCCGTTCTGTGTTGTTTCTCCACTCGCACAGGGCAACTGTGAGGGCCAACCTGCCTGGCGAGCAGGGAGGCAAAGGGAGTGAGGGGTGCACTGACAGATACGCCCCGGGATTTCGGCCATGTGCAGGAGTTCCATCCCCGGCACAATGGCTTTGAGGCAGACAAGCGAGTGCCCGATAGAAAGGTTGAAAACCCTTGCCTCAAAATTACATGCCTAAATTGTATGACCTTAAATTACACTGGCTGGTCTTCCAAAGAATGGGAAGTTATAGGCTAACAAACCGAATTCCATTACATCACAGTTTAAACAGGTGTTTCCAGGTTTGCTAAAAATAACAGCAGTCCTGGAAAATGGATTTATAAGAACTGTGGCTCCACCTGTGGCTTTTGTAGTGGAGATTAAAAGTGCACATGGGCCCAGACACTTGCTCACATGACACACATGTTGTAGGACTAACAGGGGCAATTTTATAACGGGAAGAGTAAAATGGAAAGGTAGAAGGCCCTTTAACAGAAGGAGCAGTTCTTCAAGCCAAGAGGCTTTTCCAAGCCTTCTGGGGGACCAACGGCTGAGCCGCAGTTTGCTTTTAACTGGCTTGTGTTCATTTCAGCGGTTATCAGAATAACAGCATTTGTAACAGAGATACTTATAAACAGAAATGCCTATACATTCTCTGCCCGTCTGTCTCTCAACACACACCCCTATTTGGCAAAACACACACACATCGACTCTAGTTTAGCTAGGACTGTGAGTCATTTGTGGGAAAACATAAAAAGGCAAGGGTTGTACAACACGCAAAAGAAAAGTCGGATTCCGAGCACGAAAACTAAATCTGCACGGCTTCCTTGAAATAAGTCTCAATGAAACCAAAACTGGCATCTGAAAAGAGAGCAAGCCCATGCCTGATGCAATTTGAGACAGGAAAGAAGTTCTAGGGCTGGGGAACGCTGCGAACCACAGAACTCCTCTGCCTAAACCTGCATTGGGTGGCACCTTTAACGTTGAAACCGTCAGATGTGACCCTGCCTTGCTCAGTAGTGAAAAGGCTAGAAACACGGATTCTGCTCTTTCAAAAGAGAGGTAGTGAGTTGGCAGAGCTTCGGAGAGGACCGTGAGCCACCTCACTGTGGCCTCTCCACTGTGTAACCCCCGGCAGGCCTTCCAGTCCCGCCCTGCTTAGCATATTCAACCTGCTGCATGGCGTCTCTCTTCACCAATGTAAGAAGAAAAGAGCACAACAGGGACCCCACAGTTCCCAGACGGATAAATTCTCTTAATGGACTCCTGAAGGGAAAGTTGATTTTCTGATGCCAGTTTTCTTCAGTTGCTCAACAGCAGCATACAATGAAGCACAGCAATTGTTCGCATCAAGAACAATTCATTCCCGACAGACACTTTGCTGCTGCTATTCCGACCATCCTCTTAATACTGGTTTCATTTTCCCCATGGCCTTCCTGACTGATAGTGACGAATCACAGGAAGTGGTTGCGTGAATCACAGCATCATGATGTCAGCTGTTGGGTCAGAGAGAGGCACCCGGGCAAGCTAGGCCAACGGGCCCCAAACCCAGGGGAAGCAGGACAGTATGATGCACAAGGCTGCGCTTACAGTATGTTGAATTTGCTAAATATTCAAAGCAAAACGGATGGCTGCCTGCCTCCTGCACCCAGACATGCATTAAGCACAACGGGCGAGCGCTTGTGCCTTAAGTGGCCACACGTGCAGGTTCCCTTTTGGGAACTGTTTCAGAAAAACCACCCCACCTTTAATTTACTGCCGGGCCCCACAGAGGAGAGTGTCCCCCCCCCCATCCTTCTCAAGGTAGCAAACAGCAGCGGAGTTAATCCGCTGCAGCTCTCCCCTTTGCTTAACGCTTGTGTTTGTTCTGCTCTTCGGAAGTTCTGCGACGTGCGTGCTGGCAAAGTCGAAGGCACGCCGTCCCAGGTCTCCTTTCACAAGGGAAGGGTGTGCAGCAGCTCGGACTCCTTCTCCCAAGTGGGTCCGAGGAAGATATTGCCCTGTTGCTATGGGAAAGGGGCCCCCGGTAGCACCGCACAAAGCCCTGCTCCGCTGTTGGGGCCAGCTGGGAGGACGGCACGTGGAGCCCCGGATCCTAGCCAGCTCGTCCACCCTGCGCTCTTCCCCCACCATGTTCTCCAGGAAAGCTCAGTACATTATAGATTAAGCCCCCCCTCCCCACCACTGGCTCCTAGCCTTACTGCTTGAAATCTGTTCTCTTGCAGATTATTCCTAGTTTGTCTTTGGATACTTCCCAACCAATATGCGGGGGGAGAATATAGATCAAACTACCCATTTCACGAGTTCACAACCTAATACAAAAATAAAATTGCTTGGCTCTATAGAAAGAACACCTGGAAAAACAACCCTAGCACAGTATTTGTCTTCCATTAAGAGCAAGGCTGACACAAGCGACGCGTTTCTTCTGCTGCCAGATGCTGGCTGCCTTGCTTTATTGCGCGCTAACTTCAAAGTTTACGGGCCGTTGTCTTCCAGCGTCTCAGAGCCCTCCAGTGGCATCATCGCAAGCCCACTCCTCGGAGCTGTGAGCACACCTGCAGCCCCCTAATTCAACTTCTTAAACGCTTCCAGTAGGCAAGCGACAATTCTCTCTCTTGCTCTCTTTGACATCATCCCTCTGCTCCCTTCCTTTGTTCTTTCCCTGAGCAGTCACGCATCTGGGCGGTATTTATGGACAGGATGAGTCTGCGAAGCACAGAGCCCCCTGCTAGGAGACCCTTAGGCAGTGCTTGCCACAGAGCACAGGGAGGGCCGGTATGGTGCAGAGACTGGCATGCCGGACTGGGGCTTGGGAGATCCAAACTCTCATCACTGGAGGACTCTGAGCCTATCATGATGTACAGCCTAACCCACCTCGCAGGGTTGTTGTGATGATAGAGTGGAGGAAGGAACAACTAAGTGAGCAACTCAGGTTCCTTGTAAGAGGAACAAAGGTGGGATATAAATGTAATACGCCAACTGCATACGAATATGACCCCTAAAGCTTTAGAAGACACCAGCAGTGCACCAGGTGCTATAGAGGAATGCCAGTGTGCTTGCTCAGGTGTCTCTGCACCAGCCTTCTCCAGGTGAGTGCCCTCCAGCTCTGTAGGAATGCAACTCCCATCATTCCCAGCCAGCACAGACAAGTGGACAGATTGATGGGTGTTGTAGCCTAACACTTCTGGAAGGCAGCTTATCAAGATGCATACAGTGGAGCGTGGGCATAAGGTGGGCTGGGTGGAGGGAAAGAGCCCAAGAGCTAATGCTTGCGTTCCAGGGAGGATGCTCAGATGGTTGTGAAGGAAAACAGCACAGCCACACAGGGGAACGAAGGGCTCTGCCACAGAGAAAGGGGTCTGGAACTGGGGGAGGGGGGTGGACGCAAGCACATCTACCAAGCGGGGAGTGGGGAGCCGGTCCAGGACAGGTAGCAGAGAAGATGCAGAAGAAGAGCGAAAAGGTCCCTTGCGGTAAACGCGCTGGGCAGGAAGGGACCGGGATGGGAGCGGAGATGAGGGAAGATCTTGTGCATCGCTGCCGCATGTCTCCACACCGCCGTGGCCTGAGGACGACAGCTGAAGGGGCCCCAAGAACGAAGCATGTGTGCACCCAGAACGGACTGGGGGTCACCCGTGGCAGCCCTTCCCTGCAGCTCCAAGCAAAAGCTGCTGGCCAGCTGGCTTTGAAAGGGTGTGAGGTGAATACCTGGGGAGCCTTACTTTTCTCACCTGTCAGCCTGAGCAGTGTGCTTCCTGGGAGGCTACTCTCTTCAGAGGGCTTGGAGGTTCTGCCTGGCACAGGATTCTGGTGTTCCCCTCCCTGAGAATACGAGGAGGGGGGCTCGTCCCAATCCATCCCCCCTCGAGTTCCAGGCTCAGAATGCAGTCTTGACAATCCAGTATCAGAGAGGGCGGCAGTGCCAGAAATGGGGATGGTGAGTATGAGATTAAGATGTGGGCAGGCCACTGCTTGTTAAACATGAACACCATCACGTGGCCAAACACAATTACTAGGCATCGTTATCACCCGTCTGCAAAACTCACCTGAAACTAACGATGCGAGGTACACGCTGGGCTCCACCTGAGTCCGATCCATGTCTCCCTGGAGATCTGTTTACAGGGAGAAGGAGGCAATGTTACGTAACATCTGGGCACCAACAAGGGAAAGGCAATGCACAGAAGCAACAGAAAAGTCTCCATCTATGTTTTGCCACATGGCTGAAAGCAGGCCTGGACCTCTGCTGGAAGTGAACTCGGAGCCACGGCTGTGTAGCGGCTGGACGGAGGGAATCCAAGTGCTGGGCCTCATCTGCCATGTAGCTGACTGAGTGACTCTCAGATATCCTGCACCACAGGGTTGTTGTGCGGATAAATGGAGAGGAGGCGGCTCCCCTGCCTCTACAAGGCAGCGTAGAGATGCAGCAAGTACATCCAGTTTCCCAGGATGGGCTTCCTTGCCTTGTGTGCGAGGCGCTCCTTTTGAGATCCCTCCAGCAACTTTCGTCTTAGCTTTCATCGAGGGCAAACCCCATGTGTGGAGTGTGAGCGGGAGCTCGCGAGTCGGAAGGCCCCTCTCTACACAATGCCCCTTGCAAGGCTAGGCTCTGACTCGTCTTCCTGGGCTTTGCTTCTGGAGGGAGACCTTCTGGTCACGGGGATTCCCAGTCATGCGGTTCTGCTCAGCTACAGGCCCACCGCTTCTGCTGAGCCAGGCCAAGAGGCCAGGGCTGGGGAGTCCTTCTTGCAGGCGCCCATCACTCGCAGGGGGATTTAGAACTCTGCTAGGTACTGAAGCACTGTATATATTTATTTTATTTATTCATTTGACTTATATTCTGCATTAATTAGTCCAAAGAACTCTCTAAGCAGAGATTGGTTCTGCCTTGTTGTTCAGCCTTCTCCAATCTGCTGCCTCCCCCCCCCACCCCACCCAATTTGTTGGGATTTCAGCTTCCAGCATCCTTCAGCCAGTTTGGCTACTATGTTTGGTGAGCACAAGGCCAGCTGGAATTAGCAGGGTAAATACGAGGCCTGTGTGAATGCATTTTCTGGAAGAATGTAGGCAGCAACTGAAAACCACTGTGTGGGTAAGAAAGATCGGGGCCCAAGGTTATTGAGCTGAGCTAGTACCACCACTGGGAGCTTCCCATCTCGTGCAAGCTTTGCATATACAAAGGGTCGTTCAGGATTTCGTTCAAATTACTCCTGCAAGAGCTAGGGACCTTTTCAAGGACATGCAGACTCCCCAAATGCATGGGCCTGATAGCCTCATGATCCAAGTGGCCTCCTTCTGACCTTCCCAAGAGCAGCAAGGGCCACTGGTTGCAGTCAGGAAGAGAATGAGCCTTCACTGTCATAAACAAACTTTTATTTCTTAAAAATAAGAGATGCACACCCAGGTCATCACTACAGAACCAGGGCAGGGTGCCTGGCAAAGGTCAAGAGAGCATGACCCATAGCCACTGTCACTGAAGGGGGAGTACTTACTAACTCTTCTAATAAAGCAAAACATAACATCAAACCTTCAGTAAATAGCAAATTAGTTGCAAACTGGTCAGCACTTCCCTTTTCTGTTTAAAATAAATATTTGTAACTGTGATTTTGGAACGGGTCTTACTTAGGGAAGACTCTGTTGACATGCCGGCTGCTCTCTAAAGCACAGAAGTTACGATCTAGGAAGCGACACAAAGGAGACTGAGGAACCGGGTTTTATTTGATCCCAGCCATACCACCCAAAAGCCGTGCAAAAACCCACCGGAGATTCTCTGCCCACAACCTTCTGCCCCGTTTCTCAGGATGCCTCATGTGCACAGATCCCACCCATGCGGCTCTGCGCTGCCCTGGCATAGCGGCACTTCCTTTCCCAGACATTTCTGTTATCAGAATAGGGAATCCGTGGGGTCAGGTCCCTGCCTGGAGAAGCTTCCCATTTAAAATGCAACACAGGAAGGGGATGGACAGGGCAAGCAGAAAAGGGAAAGGGGCCTTTGCCACAGCCAGCAGGAAGCTCTTTCGCCGTGGAGGCCTATTTTTTCTGTCACATTTTCAGCCGGCCTCTCCTCCAAGATGCTCAGGTGGCTTGCACGGCAGAGAAGGTTCGGGCCAGAGATCTTCGTGGTTGAGTGGGGATTTGAATCGGGGTCCCTCGAGCACAGCCTGGTACTCCAAGCCTTCTACCGCACAGGATTTTTTCGTCCCCACAGGTATTCCTCTGGGTTAGTCCCACAGAGAGTGGGAGCACTGAAATGAAAGGGATGTCAGCTAGACTAACCCTGTTATTCCACCTGGGGACATCCCTTCATGACCGAGCCACTAGGAATTCATTCTTCCTCAACGGTTATGGCCAAGAATGGGCTGGTGGCAGAACAACCTCTGGGAGACTCGATAACCTCCATGTCTTATGCAGTCGTTTAAAGCCAATGCTTACTGAAAATTATTTCCGTTTCTAATACAGCATTCTCCCATCAAGGCTGCTGCCCCAGGGACTTCGGAAACAATTCTCCCAGAGTGCTTTCAAGATGGTTTTCCAAGAACGTCTTCTTGGAATTTACATGTGAGGCTATGACATATTTATGATAATGTGAGGAATTTAATGGTGTGAAAAGGTCTGTACCTCCACTGCCTTTACAGCAGACTGCTGAAAAATTGCTTTCTGGGCTAAGTGCCAGCACTTTCAAAATTACTCGCAAGCATCTGGGACGGGACTGGAAAGACCTGTCAATAAACAAGAAGTTTCCTATTCTCCTTCATGGATCATGACGCACGATACTGCGGCGGGGCGGGGAGAATGGGATGGGTCTCCACACAGGAAGAGCAAGATTTGCAAAGGGTTCTCTGCTAATTCATTGATAAATAATCTAGAGTTAGGATTGGGCAGGGAGGTATTCAGACTGGTGAAAATCCAAGCCGAGTACAACAAGGCCCCCAAAATGCAAACATTCATATTGTGTTTATCATGACAAATTTTATAGTTTTAACTGTGGTCAACCACCTAGAACACTTTGGCTATTGGATGAGTGCAATGGAGAATTATAAAGTTATGAATAGTGTCAAAGAAACAGGATTTTTTCCCCTGCCCTTCATGTAATACCAGAACTCAGATCACCTCGATGAATTTAGCAGGCTCCGAAGTTAAGGCAGCTCTCAAACAACAAGCCAGAAAGGCTTTGGAAACCTTCCAGCCCAAGGCTGACTGTCTGAAGGACACAAAAACACAGTGTGCTCTCTGGGCAATTTGTCCTGTTGATGTAAAAATCGACTGTTCTGGGAAGGGCAGACTCTGATCCAAGCATCCACCCCACAGAGGATGGGTTCCCCACTGCTGGGAAGTGGGCCTGATGAGCACTTGGCTTCCTCATGAGCTCTGGCTGCTACCAGAAAGAAAGACAGGTAGCTCACCTGCAGGTGCAATTTTTCCAATGGTCACCTGTGCATTCACATATATGGGCTTTGCACTGAGCCCTGTTTTGTGAAACTCCTATAACTGAGGAATTTGGGCAGGAATGATCTCCACTACCCCAGGATGCATGTCCCTAGCGTACCTCCGATTAGTTCAAGGAGGCTGATGTTATAGCCTTGGCACCAAGACGGATCTTTGGTAGCCACATCAAACTTGAGGGAGCAATGGGCGAGTTGTGTGAATGCACAGACCAGCACTCAAAGAACTACAGCCACAGATGAGTAACCTCCTTTGTGAATTATCCATATGGACAGCCGCAAGTTGGCTTACCAGAGGAGGGTCATGTCTTACTGCAGAACAGAAGGACTGCACACCAAAGGAACAGTCCCCCTGAGCCCAGACTCCCAAAAGCAGTGAGTGACAGCATGCAGCCTCGATCTGGCTGCAGCCCTGTGCAGGTCAGGGATGGATACCCTACTGAGCTTGACCGATGTCGCCACCATATGGACCATGTGAGCTGGGCAGGCGGTCTGAGCGTGGTCAGCTCAGCTTGACTGTTTTGGTGACCCACAAAGCAAGATGTTGTGCTAACTGGTAGCTCTGTGGGTGTGCCATTGTAGCAGGTGAGCTGACTAGGCACTGCTGGAAAGACTCAGCCCTTGATTTGTAAAGAGCCAATGCCCAGGGAGCCCTCAGGATACAAAGGGTCAACTCCGGTGGAGCAGATGGCAAAGGAGTACCAGCCAGAAGGAGGATGCTTCTGTTTGGACAGAGGTCCCGCAGCCCCTCGGGGGGGAGCTGGCATCAGGAAAGAGACCCACATGAGGCAAGGAGGATCTGCGCAGGGGTGCACAGCATTCCCGGCTGCTGTGCTGATGTCATGGCCACCAGGAAGGGGACCTCCTAGGAGGCAAAGCTCCACTGTTACTAGCAGCCTGCAAACCTGAGAAGCCTGCAGAATGGCAAAAGGGCTCCACGGAAGCACAGGAAGGGGGCAAACCAGGGCATGTGAGGCCACCAGAGGGTGACGGCACTGCACTGTGTGCCACCGTGCCCATCTTTGCCAGGACCCCGTTGACTAGTGGGACGCTTGGGAAGCCATAGAATAGCATCCTTGTCCGTGTGAAGACGAGGCGTCCCGAACCCATTCCAATTCCAGGCCTGCTCAGCAGCAGAACGCTGGGCACACTGCACTGTCCTCATGGGCAAAGCGGCTGCTCTCCAGGGTATTCCATGGCCAAGATTTTTCTGTCCATCTACCATCTGCGGAAGGTCAGCAAGATCTGACTGACTCTGTTACCAAGTACACTGTCCACACGGACCAGGAGTAGACTGATCCGGTGGGGCATGTGCCACTGAAAGATCCAGAGGGGGAGGACAATGAGGGAGCTGAACTTGGTTCTCCTGCTTGTCTGAATACACACCAACCGTGGTGGCATTCGGTGTTATCTGGACAGTCTGTCCATGAGGTCCAACTCGAACAACTTGGGAACCCGGTCGATCGCCCTCCTCTCTGGCAGGCTGATCTGCTGGGTCACAAGTCGCTCTGTCGGGGGCACCACAGGACTTCGAGGCTTTCCTGCCCCACTGCCACTTGGTGACAGTGCTGGGAATGGGGAGCTTCAGCCAACTCATGCAGCCACGGAAACAGCGAGTGCCGCCCGTCTGAGCCCCCGGTCGAAAGGGACGGCTGCAGCTCCGGGCAGTGGCACAAGCCTCTTCCCCACGGATGCCACCAGCACGAATTGGCAGGCAAGGGCACGGTCAGCCACGGTCACTCCTGGCAGCCTCATCCCAGCAGGACGTGCCCCCACAGCCCCTGCACTCTGAGCTAGAACTGTGAGCTGCGCTCTGCTAGAAGAAGCCAGCCGGAGCTTGGCTTGCACCCTGCTGCCGGTCCTTCCAGCTAGTATCTGCGGCACCCTGGGGCAGGGAGCTGAACCATGTTCTGCGCGGCCGACTCGAGCAGGCTGAACTGAGTGCGGCCCGCCTTGCATCATTTCGGCTGCCCACCCCTTTGGCCGGCTCTGGCAGCTGTCTCCAAGTGCACCTTCTCAGAGCTGCCTCACTTCCACCCTATGCAGTGGTTTGGCTGGTACTTTGCACTGCAGGTTTGGACAGCCTGGCAAGCCACTGTGGGGGACACAGGCCCTGCAGCAGGCTATAACCCAAATTTGAGCCACCCTGACAAAACAATGCCGGGTTTGGAGAGCATGTTAGGTCACTGTGATTTGGAAGCCACAGTGGCTTAGTGTGTTTTGCAACGCCACTCAGACCCTGGGTCTTCCAGTGCGCTTCAAGAATCTTCAGTGGAATTCTGGGCTCTTTAAAGACTGTATGGTTAAACATTAATCTAGAGCAGGGGTGAGCAGAAGGTAGATCTCCAGATGTTTGGGACTTCAGCTCCCAGAAGCACCTGCCAGCAAGTCCAACAATAAGAAGTGCTTAAGACCAGAACATCTGGCAACCTATTTTCTGCCCTGGCGGAGACAGTTGAAATGATTCCCAGGTCTTCTTCCATGACAAACCTCTTTAAAGACACTTCATTTTTGCTTCCTAATATCCACTGTTTTGAAAAGCAAAACAATGACCCATGAAAACAGAGTTGCCTGAATGAAGAGAGAATCCATTACTCATAATTCATTTCCCACACCCTTTCCCTGGCTTTGGACCTGAAGCTTTAATCTTCTGTTGCAAATATCTGTAGCTTACATCAATGTAACATTTTGTATAAAAATACTATAAAAGAGAAAGACTATAAAGGTAAACAAAGCCAAACACAGACAAGATGATTACATTTGGTATAAACTGTTTCTGTGTTAGTGAAAGGAGATAGCACTGAAGCTACTGCTCCGCTGCCCGGGCTCAAGCTGAAACGATGCAAACAAGACCAATGTTTTAACTTTAATCCCAACTCTTTCATCTCTAGCCCAACTCAAGCTCATTAGGAAGGTGACCCAGATTTTTTTTAAAAATTCTGGGACTGAAGCAAAAACAGCCAAGCAATGTAAGTGCACACTTTCTCATTCCCTCCTCCCCATTCAGGTTTCTGTCATCCGGTGTTTACCAAATGTTTTGGACTACAATTCCTAGCATCCATGGCCACCAGCAACACTGTCCAGGGCTGATCGGTTGTGAAGGCTAAAACAACTCGAAGGCATTGGGTTATTTATTTCTTTATTTACTTAAGGCTTTTATAAACGGTTCGATTAGCAACAGCTCTCAGAACGGTGTACAAGGTTATGGAAGGTTTTTCTGATTACTGCATTGAACTAAAAGCTAGAGCTGCAATTCCCAAGCATTGTACTAAGAATTATTTCTTTGTTTGGGCCTGAAAAAGAAAGGAATCCATTCACAAAGGATTTGCACTTCAGTGAATCAAAACCATAAGGGAGAGCATCCCTCAGATTTATGGCTCATAAAACAATAAAGGAGTTTATCAAGGTGAAATAAAAGCGTGCGAATGACAATCCTATAACATGTGGGACAGCAGGACAGGAAAAATACAAGATCAAACCGAGCTAAAAACAAAACAATAAAGGCAGCAAAATTAAATCAGCAAGACTACATGCTGGCAAGCCCGTGACTTGGTGCCAGAAAGCTAATCAAAGTTACTGCAGGCGATTCTCCCTAGAAAGGGCATTCCATATTTATTTATTTATTTATTTTTCGATTTATATCCTGCCTTTTTCCTACAAAGGGCTCATGGCAGCTTACATCATTCTCCTCCTCCATCTTATCCCCACAACAACAACCCTGTGAGGTAGGTTGGGCTGAGAGTCTGTGACTGGCCCAGAGTCCCCGCTCAGCCATGGAGCCAACTGGG
>NW_025335761.1:61376271-61399971 GCF_004798865.1 Varanus komodoensis
CTGCCTTTTTCCTACAAAGGGCTCATGGCAGCTTACATCATTCTCCTCCTCCATCTTATCCCCACAACAACAACCCTGTGAGGTAGGTTGGGCTGAGAGTCTGTGACTGGCCCAGAGTCCCCCAGTTGGCTCCATGGCTGAGCGGGGACTCGAACCCAGATCGCCTGAGTCCCAGTCCCAGCTCTTAACCACCACACCACACTGGCTCTCACAATTGAAAGGACTCTGCCTCTCCCTGGTCATCACCTATCCAACGTCACAAAGCAGGCAGACGTGGAAAGGGATAATGGATGCAATTCTGGGGTGGGTCCATGAGCAAGGAAGTGGGTCTTGGGTACCCATGCCCCAAGCCTTCAGGGCAGCCTTCCCTCCGCAGGTGCCCTCCAGATGTTTTGCGCTTGCACTCCAGCCAGTGCGTTCGGTGATCAGGAATGCTGGGAGATGCCATCCATAACAGCTGCAGTGCGCCAACGGCCAACTTAGGGGACACTAAAAGGGTATCCCCACCACCTTGATTTGGGCTGAGAAACAGACCGGAGAGGGTGCAAATGCTTGGAAACTGGTAACATGTTAGCACTACAGCAGCTGCTTTCTGGCATTTCCAGACAATCTTCAGAGGACCGCCCCTGCATTGCTCTCGCCTCACCTGGAAGGTGCTAATTCATGCCAACCCCTGTTCCAGCAGCTTCTGGAAAGAAGCTGTGGAAATGGTGGTGGTGGTGGGCAGGTGGGGTGCATCTCTCCCTTTTCTAGGGGAAGTGTTGAGCCTACAAACACACTGCAAGGTGGCAGCTTGACACACTTGACCTTATGCTTTTGGAACTTCTGAGTTGTGCTACCAGATAATAAGAAACATTCTTTGGCACACTCATCCTCGTTGACATCCAGCACAATTAGCATTTTGGGGTAAGTATGCAACATTTTCTTTGGCGTTAGCCCTCTACCTAATTACATTACCTCATTTCTTAATTCAAACAATGCTTTCTGAAAAGGCAAGTTTCATCTTTTAAATGCCACTAATAATGTGAAGATACATTTGAAAGAAGGTGAGCAACGCTGGGCCGGAATCACCCAGTCACTTACTGGAAGGCAAGCAGGAGCACCTACCTGGGCCAGGCCGGGCCTTCTTTGTGGCCATCAGAAGGCAAACTGGCAAACAGATACGTGTTATATTAAAGCAAAGGAAGGCAGCAGAAAAACAGCTATTTTAGACAATCCAATCTGTTTCCAAATCCTACATGCAACGAGTGCCAGGAGCCAACAAAATTAACGCAGCGTTGAAAAACACAGACTTTCCATTTTCACATCAGATGGCATGCTGGCAGCCACGGCACTGCACCCTCCCTGCTCTTCCAGCATCTCCAAAATCACATAAAGAAACTACCCTGCATGCATGCATGCGAGAGAGAATGAATAAAAAAGAAAAAGCACTTTTTTCTTCTGTGCATTACAGAGTACATCCAGGAGGCGTGGCAAGTCAGCCTCAGTCACCAGAAAGCACAACGGCACTTCATGTCGGCGGGAACGTTCGCCACAAACCTACTGCTAGACTGACTCAAGAAAAATGACCAGCAGTCCTTTCCCAGCACCACAGTGAATGTCAATCTTTCTGCACAGAATAAATAATAAGAGTAGCAATTTGTAATAATTACTATAATTACTATTTTATTTCTATACGGCCCAATAGATGAACCTCTCTGGGTGGTTTAGCACACTCATAAAATACAATATAAAATAGGGACTGCAGTAAAATCATAAAATGTATTTATTTGGGAGGGACAGAGGACAAACCAAACTTCCTTTGACCCACCTAGTTTTGCTGAGACACGTAAGCATATGGGAGTTGGGGGCTGGGGCAGGGATACCTTCCCCTCACCAAAACTCTGGGATACAGGAACTGGGAGGAGGAGGGTGGCTGGAAGCACCAGCCGTTTAGCCACGGGCACAGCTGACAGCCCAGGAGGAGGCGGTATGAGGAGATCAGGGTGCCAGCAAAAGCCCTCCTCCAGAAGCTTCCAGCCAACTCATGACTGCGCAAGAGGAAATCAATACAGCTTGCAGAGAGCCTGATAAAAGACTTGGACCTTCTCTCCAAGAGCAGGTTTTGACACACCAGCACTCCTTCCTTCGCAATAAGCCGTGGTGGGCAGGTTTTTGAGAGGACCACCAGCGCCGCACCCAGCAATAGGTGGGATTTACTGTGGTTTGTGATCACCACCCTTTCCTCCCGGTCCACCAGCCGGCATCCAGGGCATTCTGCATCTCCATCCGTCTGCCCTGCCAGCCAGGCACCACTCTGGCTCGCCAAGGCTCTCCTCGCCATTTCCCTCCCCCCGCTGCTTTTTGCCATCTCCATTTTGACAGCCCCTGACAGCCCCTCCAAAATCCCAAAGAGGCACACGGGAGGCTTGACTGTCAGTGGCTCACTATCTTTTAATGTTTTGGTGCCCCAAATATGTGCAAACAGTTTTTTAAATAGCCCAAGTTGTTAAATTCCAGAGCTGGAGGGGTGTGCATTTGCACAGGTGCAAAAATAGGAAGCCTCAACTGGCTAATGCCCTGGGGCTACCAACCATGGACAATAAAAAATTTTTTGCACTTTATCTTACCAGCAGTCAAAAAGCAAGCTGCCAGCAAAAAGCAGGCACGAGCAAACATTCTCACGCAAACAGTGTAAAGGGGTTTATTCCCCAGGACCCCAGGGGGCTTTGTGCCCCCAGCTTTTCCATCCAGGACTGAGACTCCAGGTGCCTCTCTTGCTCAATGCCCAGGGTTGATACCTGCTGCATTTTGGCAGCAGGCATCCTGCCAGAAAATCACCCAGTGGAGGTTTCCCATTTTCACGCCAGCGGTTGCTCCACTTGGGCATCAGCAGGGTGGTTGGCGTTGGCTGTGGCAGAGCAGAGCTGGGCAAGGATTTTTCTGTTGCTGCTACCAAATATCTCACTCGCTGTTGCAACAATCCATGATACAGATGAGCCTCCGATTTCAGATGATTTGCCCACCCACTGTGAGCAAAACAAACTCCACTACAGACCACGCTGGGGAAAAACAAGCCATCCTGGCATCTGGGTGAGGATAATATGACCGCCTACCATGGCTTGCTGCTCATGGTGGGTTGTTGTGCCACACAAACCAGGCCCCTGACGCAGGAAGCCGAGAGTGGAGAGTATCACAAAAGATGGGCAAGAGCCAACCGTCTGTGGCCTGGAGCATTGTGAGGGATCAGAAACGGAGTCTCCTGGAACCACACGTGCATCCTCGCCTCATCTCACATTTTTGTAGAATCAAGGCCAAGCAAGCACGGGGTGCATTTAAGAATGGTGGAGCAACCTGAGGGTGCACCCATCCTGAATTTGGTAGAAAATACGCAGTACAGCCACCACTTGCTGCATGGAAGAATTTGACACTGCCATCCAGACAGCTGAAAGATGACTGGATAGGAAAGCTGGAGGTGGCGGTGGTCAGAAAAGATCCCAGCAGGCATCAGGAGCAGAAAGGAGTAATAGAACACACTAAATACTAGAAGAATTCGTCCTGTCTCTGCACAAGGGTTGAGGACACACAGATGCTTCTCAGTGATGCCCGAGTGCCCCGAGGCTGTGAAGTGCTATGATGCCTATCATGACATGACTAAAACAAAGCCCTTCTCATGCCAGGAGGATAAAAGAAGGGAGAATATTTGCCATGATCCCTTCTGGAGATGCAAAGGCAAAGACTGCATGATGATTCCTTGCCATCTCTTCCAGGACGCCCGCTGATTTATGTAATAGATTTTAAAAGACATTGTGATATGCATTAAATACATAAATACTCAAACATTTATACGAAATATTTTAAAATATATTTATATAAAATAGGTTCAAAGAATAGAAGCCCTTCTTTATAATGGTGTAATTAAGAGACTTCCTTCTTTCCAAGATGATTTCAAGGAGGCTTCCAGAAAATTTACACCTCCTAATCGAGTTCAAGGCCTGCTGATTTCCAAGCTAAATTAGCTACTCGGTTCCTAAAACACGGTCACACGTTTCCCCTTGGAATCCTTTGCCCTGTCAGCAAAGAGGATCAGTCTCTTAACTTCTCCTCGCTGACTTCTCACCCCTAGACCCCAAGGAACAATGAACCCTATATCCTCAGATCCTTTCCATGATCATTTTCACTCATGAGTCCTCAGCAAACAATGCTTTACTCAGCTCCCAAGTGCATGAAATGGAAGTCCCATGAACCACAGAGGCAGGTAAACACCAACAGGATATAGGATTTTTGATGTATTTACTGTATGCTTATTCCACTTCCATTCATACATCATTACATTTTAAAACCACTCCATAATTTGATCCGTTCATTCACTGCATTTATACCACCCTGCATCGTTTCCCAAAGTGGCTCACATCGGCCAAAGAGACAGGCAGCCCCTGGCTTACCAGCTACAAAGACAAGGCACAGGAGGGAAAGGGGACAGAGGGAAACCTGTTTTTCCAGGCCAGAACAAGGTGGGGGGGGGGGCATTTAAATGCCCCTCAGGTCAGGCAGATTGTCTTTTGCCCTTGCTCTGGCTTCAATAGCAACTGCCTGGATATGCCACTATTATCAGGCTCTGTGGCAGTGGCTGAACAGCAGGGGAGCTGCAACTGCAGTCTGTGCTAGATCGCTGCAGGACTGAAAGGCTGTGCTTGATAGATTTGTACACGCAAGCACAAGCTAACCGCAGAGCCATCCACGAAGTAGCAAGAAGTATATTGCAACAAGACTGCTTAAAAAAACCCCCTAAACAAGGCCTTAACCTTGATCTGAATAGTCACAATGACAACATTTTCATCAAGTCTGAGGGGAAGAAGATGGCTCAGAGCGATATAAAGAGAGATGGCGTCAGAAAGCCACACTAAGGTCAGTTTGAACTGGAAAAGCTTTAACAGGCTCTTTCCATCCATTTAAAAGATGACCCATGAACCTAGAGGACTAGACGATCTCTTCAACCAGAATGGAAGCCAATGTTTCCCTGGGGTCCCAGTGATACAAGCAATTTAAAAACTATTCATGCAGCAAATACACATTCATAGCTTTAAGTCAGAATCTGCAAACAGCCCTTGAAGTTTTCACAGGGGCTCTATTTACCCAGTGCAAAAGCAGCTTTGTTTCCACTGGCAATCTTAGGATATCACAGGTAAAACAAGTAAATTCTGCTTTTATGGTGGCATGCCCAGCCATTGCCTTGAATAATGCCATAAGGAGATCTAAGCAACATTACAGCGCATGCGGTTGGTACATGGTGTATACACGTCTTTGTGAAGTGTGCATGGATAGGTTACCTTTTAGGAAAGGTGGCACTCTCTCGGACAGAGGAAACTGTTGCAAGCCCCTAAACGCACACTTAAAACCATGAAAATCACAAGATTTGCAGAAACGGGGGCAGAGGTTCCTCCGGCTGAACTGCCGGGCTCAGCAGTCCTGTATTGTTCACTGTACGCGCATGACACCAGTGGGAATAAGAGCTGGTTCAAGTTCTAAGTTGCCATTATTTGGCTAATAGCTTCAAGCTGCCACGGCACAGCTGCACGGCCCCAGTCAGACAGGCTCTCACAGCAATGCTTTGATAGCGTGGGGGCCCTGAAGTGTCCGGATACGGAGAAGGCAGCAGTTGCTGGCTGTGAAAACAGTCTGATGCAAACCAGATGGGGGCTCACTTGACGGGCAACACAAAAGGAAAACAATCAGTCCATTCAACAAAAGTCGAGCCACTGCCCAGGAGAGTGAGCAGAGCACAACAGTCGACCAGGGTGGAAGCAAACAAGAAACAGTTGTGTGGCTCTGGTTTGAGGGAATTTGTTTCTCTTCAGACTAAACAAAAGTTTTGATTTCTAATTCTTAGTTTCATTAATTTCAGTCCAGATGACAGGCCTCTCTCCTCTCCCCTCCCCTCCCTCCAAAGTCTTTCAGGGGTTTGTTCATTTTGCTTAGGACGGAAGACACCTCTACAACAGGGAAACCTTAAAGGACCATGTGATTTCTACTATTTAATAATAGGAAGTTCCTGACAAGGAAGGCCTTTCCCTCTTCTCTTTTTAAATGCTTCCACAGAAAGCAGCCGTTTTACTATTATCACTACACAATGCAAATCGTTCGCATTCCAACTGTGCTTGTTTTTATCTCAACGGACAGAAAAAGGTCGCACTGCTGAGCTAGAACAGCAGCTTTCAAGCTTTCTGCCTTTAAGAGCCTTTGGGAAGCTCTGCTCTTGCTGGCTTGCCTGCCAAGGAAGGGTACGTCAGAGGCTCCTCTGCACAGACAGCCACATCTGCTGGGCTGCAACTCGTGCAGGGCAGAAGTCTAGAATGCACACCCTGAAGGCTGCAGGGAGGCATCAGTATATGGAACCCTGGCTAGTTTGAACTCTGGTTAATGGACAAACCAGGAATGTGAGCCACAGTCTGAACCTGGCTTGCTTGAAGAAGCCATAGTCTCAATCAAGCAGGAACTTGGGTTGGCACAAAAGCGGAAGTAACAATTTTGTCTTTCTGATCAAACCAGAGGATGGGAAGGGAGACGGACCCACAATCTGTGTCTATGACATTAAGCCATAGTTCAGCATTACATCTCGAAAGGCCCATTAGATTTCACAACAGATAATCATGTTTGCTTAATAAACCAAGATATGAACATTCCTTCTGCCCAGGCACACAGCCCGACTTATCTCCTCTCTTCAAAGTATGTCTCAATGCAATGTACAAGTATTTGATTATCCATATTGCTCATTTTGTCTGAACTTGGAAAATGCGATTGCCAACTTGAAACAAGCCAGGATCTCAAACTTCAGCTTATTCCACATCTATTAATCTTACTTTCTCATTTTGGATGCAATGGGAACACTATGCTTAATTGCATTCACAGACACTAAGAAGGTGAATGTGGTTATGTGAAAAGGATTCATTCGTATTTTTGTTCATTCGCCGGAGATGAGATCATCCAAACACAGATAACCATGAACTGCTCTCCTCCACTGCTACCCCGAAAGCAGAAAAATTCAGGAGCGCAAAAGGCATGTTGTGTGCATGACCAACGGGCTCAGATCATACCCGTTTAAGCTTCTATTCAATTGCTGTCACATGTGAACTCATGTGAAAAAGGGAAATACGGACAAGCATCTGAGCTCCTGTCGAAAGCTGGCATCTGTCCTCCACTTTTCCCTCTCCAGCAGACTTAGATCTTAGAGACACAGTCCTTGTGTAAGAGCTTAACAGGTTGCACAAGAGCATAATCAAAGTAATGCTCTCTGAGATGTGGGAGAAGCATCTGTCCTTGGCAAGAGTGGAATCCACACACTGAAGCACCCCCACACCCCCTCGCTTTCCGAAAAGAGCCTGACACTGCTCCTCTGGGTGGCTCCGGCTGCCCAACGGCAGGAAGGTCAGACCCAGGCTTGCTCGGCCTGCCACTTCCTTGCATGGCCAAGAAACCCCCCTGCCCCTCCTCCCCAGCCTCCCTTCCGTGCCAAAATGGGATGGCTTCACGCTCTGCCTGGGATTCTTCACTAGGTAGCCCTGAAATGGCCAAGTCCTCTGTTCAAATCTGCCCACTGCCTCCTCCGTTGAAAAGGACGAACTGGTCTGGAGACACTGTAACATGTGAGAGACGGGTCCCCTCTCTACAGCTCCACCCTCTCACATCCACAGCCCACGTCCCCCTCTCCCTGAGGAGGGCAGCTGTCCACCTGCAGAAGTGCTCTTCAAGAGTTCAGATCCCCAGGTCAGGCACCCTAAATCTTGGGGAAAGCCTCCAGGGAAAACACAGCTCTCCTTGGCAGCCTTCCTGCTGGTCCCAGCTGGAGGGCAACAGGAGCAATGGAGAAGGGCTGAGCCAGGGCGCTCATTCCTAAGCCTTCTCCTTGCTTACACACAAGGAGAACAACTTAACAGGCCTGTATTTCTAAAGGTACACATTCAAACTGTTACAGCATTCAGCGTGCAAACTCCTTCAGGATATTAAAGAGAGGAAGCCTGACTGAAAATGTGGTCATCTTAAATTGTTTTCAACAACCAGGGATCAACCCTCCAGTGGAAAGCAAAGGCCAGCTTCTTTATTCACAGGGCCCATCTGATTCTCTGCCGAGTTCTCTTCTCTGTGACAAGCAGGTTGTGCGAATCTACCTTGGAAGGGTGTGACTATCGAGAAGGGCTTTCGGAAGCCAGAGGATTGCCTCCTTTCCCAGCCAAGTCTCACGGAATCCAAATGAAGGGGCTCTGCCAGGAGCATGCGCTCCTGCTGCCTAACACTGGGACTAAGAAGCCCTTCCGTTCCAGGTAGTATCGCACTGAGCTCACCGAACAGGGGAGACTAGCATAACTACCCCCCATTTTAGAAAATATCCATGATTATGCTCTACTTACCAAAAAAAGCCTTCATTAAGGCTTATCAAGTAAACACAGCAATCACTTGAAGAACTATAATTACACTCTTAAGCAGCATAAAAAGAAAAAAAAAGAAGCCAGGCTGGAACACGGGCAATTAGGTAGCTACCAAAATAGGCCCGGCTTTTACTTAAACTCTTAAACAGATTTTCTGAGTTAAATGCTGTGTTTCATTGTACTAATGTATGTCAGCTTGATGTCGGATTATGTACAGAACAAAACATGCAGTCAGGCCATGGTGGAGTTTGCAGGCACCTAGCCAGCGCTGGTGGAGCTAAATATGTACATCCCTCCGTTATGACTCTAGGTGTGAGAAGCAGGAGGTGACAACACAGTAGGTTCATGGGTCAAAGTTCACTGTTCCGGATTCCCATTGAAAAAATGGCACTCATTAAACTGTGAGCTCCATTCACATAGAAGTACCTGCCTCCAGACTGCGCCCCATACAAGGGCAGCTCGTAATTCTGCATGATTTACTCCATCTCATAGCGCTAAAGCTCAAGTTCACTGACTGCCGAGAGATCTGGGGCAGAAAAACGGAAATCTTTATAACACAACACATAATTCATGGAGTTAGTTGCCAAAAAATATGGCGGTTTCAATGGTTTTAAAAGGGGGCTTAGGCAACTTCATGGAGACAGGTCTATGAATAACCACTAGCTATGTGGAAACTGTATCATGAGAAGCAGCGAATTTTTGTATTTTCATTGTTCTAGACTTGATTTGACATGTTATGTAGAGGATGCATTTCATAAAGTCTTTTTGTACCACCTAAGACTAAAAAAACAAAAACAAAAACCCCTAACCCTTGGGCATTCCTTTGGCCGCTTCCGGTTTCAGCCTTCCTCTTGCCGTCTCAGTGCTGTGGCAGTCTCACCGTGGCCAAACGTGGTCAGGCTGAGTGGGGCACTGTGGGGAGCAGAGAAGTTCTAGCTACAGATCAGCCTGCTCCACAAGTCGCAACTTCTGACCCTGCTGTGTCTTTCCCCGGATGCTAATTCAATATGGCCATTTTCAGCTGTCTAAATTTAGGCAGAGGCCTAACCCTCGACAACGTCAAGGGTTGTGGTCAAGGAGGATGTTTCTGGAACCAACCTTGGCTTATGATTCTACTATATATTATGCTGTAAAAACACTAGTCTCAAAAAAATCATTCAAGGAACACAAGGAACTGAATTATACCAAGACTGACCATGGCTCTCTCTATTTGATTATGTTCCGTATTGACTGACAGAAGCTTCAGGTTTTCAGACTGGGGATTCTCCCAGTCTTGTCTTCAGGACGGAACCTAGAATCTTTTGACTCAGGGTCATTTTTTAATTGTTTACATGGCTTTGCTGCTCAATAACTAAAGCTCTCTAGGCGGTTTGCAAAGGTTAAAACCATAAAATACAACTTGAAACCTAAACTTTTAAACTGGAACAGGTTTAGAGGACAACACAAAACCTAGAGCAAACAAATCCAGTAATACATGTAAAAACAAAAGCTGGAAAATTAAAATGTCTGGAAAACAAAAAGTGCTTCACCTCGTTCTAAGGAGACTACAGTGCAGGGGCCAGGCAACTCTCCCTGGGGAGGGCATTCCACAACCGCAGTGCCAGCAATAAAAAGGGCCTCTCTGGGTAGCCACAGACCTTCTTTCATGTGGCGGCAGCACCGGAAGAACGCACTCGAAAGACGAAATGTGCACGCAAGTGGTGATTGCATGGGTGGGTGAGCTGGTTGCATGTAATCAATGACTCAAATTCAGGCTTGAAACTTTCTAGGGAAAAGCTGGCATTAAACGTCAAAGTGATCCAGAATAGCAATGGAAGGATGACATGTGCAAGCCAAATTCAGACATCTTTAAATCTGATTCCAATGTCTGTTTGCCACATTGCTGTGAATTTTTTTCATTAATGGAAAAATATATGTAGGGACGTTTTTCTTTTTCTAACTTCTTTAGTAACCCCCCCACCCCACTTCCTACTTTAAGAACTCAAGAGGGCTGTTTAGCTACAATCCTGGCATAAACCCCATTCCCAGCACAGAAACAACCGACCTTCTGCAGATACAAAAATCCCTCCAGCACCAAGCGCAACCTGCTCCGCGTTCAGCTTACCATGCAGCTTCATTCCCTGCATCTTATAGGTCTGGGGGCAATTAAGGACAGTTTTACATGTTCTGCTTGGTGTCAGTCCAAAGTGACAGGCAACAAGCTGGGACAGCCCTAATTTGTGCAAAGTGTATGGAAGGGTAATGAGGTAGATCTTGGGCTAATACAGTCATTAGCAACACAGCGAGGCTCTTCCTTTAATGTCCATTAATTCTGCTTCTCGTCCCCCTGGTTTATGTAAAAGGATGTGCATCCGAGGGGGTGAAAGCAGGTCAGCCTCGCCAGCTCGCCGTCACCAGCCTCCTCTGCTTTTATTCACAGCCACCCAGCTCTGGTGCCAGCGGGGTCCGTGCCTGCCTCGCCGCTCGGCTTTTCTCAATGAAGGCAGCGGCAATTACTCGTTTCATGGAGTACATGCCACTGTGGCTCACAATGTAAGGAGAACAAAGCGGCTCCAGTTACGCCCCAGTCAGCTCCCGAGTTCTGCAAGGGACTGTGAGAAAGATTATTTTTGGCGAGAAGCCTGCCAGATAGAGGAGCGGAGAATCCCAGGCAGCTTGTCTGGCACTGAAGGCCAAGTGAAAAGGCTGCCATAACCCTCGTCATCATTGCCTGTCGGGTTGGGGGGGGGGGGGGCCCTGGCCCACCGTTTCGTACACACGCACCCCACCCAAATACAGCACCTGGATTCGACCCTCCGTTCCAAACATCTCTTTTGCCTCTTAGGTCATGACCCAGGTGCCCTTTTCCTTCCCCTCCAGTGTGGTTCTGCCTACAAATTAGCATTCTCAACATGGCGCCCTCCAGAAGGGCTGGCCCAGAACTCCCAACATCCCCAGGCAATATGTGCTAGCTGGGACTGATGAACATTGCCCTCCAGCATCTCTGCAGGATGGAAAAGGCTGCTAAAAGTGCATGCCTCTGCAGCCACCTCCACCAGCAATGGCTCCATGGAGTCAGTTGCCAGGGAGGGTCATAGAAGGAACCTTGCAGTGTTCCAGAACTTCTAAGCCTGGTGTTCAGTTCAGGAACGCTGCTTCAAACGGAGCTAGCCGCATCCGGTAAAACCAACCCAATATTTTTTTTGGCGGGGGCAGGGAGAGCAGGACAGATTTGTTGGCCGGCTGCTGCATGTAATAATTTTTCTTGGGCATATAAGATAGGACTGAAAACCTTTATAAGGAATTTTTTTTTGATTAGCCTTTGTTTCTTAAATATCTCCCCACGCACTCTTAAACTTCAGAATATTAAATTCAAGGCAGGTAAGTGTATGTTTTCCTCCAAATCATATTTAACCAATGGAGTTTGCTGCAATAAGGTGTAGCGATGGCTTCTGGCTTGGGGCCAAGATAGGTGTGATAGGGAGAAACAGGCGTTTCGAATTAAAAAATAATAAAGAAGCTCCCGGGTGCTCTGATCTGGATCGCAGTAATACTGGTAGGTAGGTGGATGAGGAATTAAACTTTTTCCTAATCCAAATTATCCAGATACTGCCATAAACCCCATAGAGGGAGAAAGAGCGGCACTACATTGGGATGTGCCTGCCTACAAAATTTAATATGGCAGCTTTGGTGCATCTGGATTGGTGAAATGGCAAAGGGAGGAAAACTTTGCTCCCTTTCTCTCTCCCCCCCCACCCCCACCCATACACACATGACTACTTTAATGGAAAAATTAACTATAATATTTAACAAAATGTATTCCTTGAAAGTATTATGATTTAGCAGCCTTTCGTATCTCTTATGTCCAAATTTTAGATGACCCAGTGCTATCATGCAGTAATTATTTCCACCCAGTGCTTTCCCTCAGATTCCTCAGAAATGGAAGAGGCGACACAACAGCTTATTGGACCATTCCCCCAGCCCATAAACTGAGGCAGAAATAAGGCATCCAGATAACAAAGCACTGTAAGAGCAGGTCTGTTCCTCCTTTCTTCCCTCTCCACCAGGCAGAAACAGAGTTCTTTCATTAAAATTCAACAGGCTACAGAGCAGTAGAAATCAAAGTGCCATCCTCCTGGAGATGTGAGAGAAGCGTCTGCCCATGTAAAGAGTGGAGACTTCCCCTCTTCCCCTTCCGTTCAGGAAAGCTTCAATTCCGCCATCGGGGTAGGCCTTGCTGCTTGGAGGCCAGATGGTGGGAACACCAGCCACTCCACAACTGGCCTGCTTGCTTCACCTGCCGACTCCTGACTGGGTCAAGCAGCTCCCCCTGCTCCTCCTCTCCCTCCAGCTCTGAAACGGCTCCCTCTTCTTCCAAGGCAGGCTGGTTCTCACACTCCGCTTGAGGATCTTCACTAGGTCGCCTCGAAACTGCCACAGCACCTGCCCGCCTCAGCCCCTTCGCCTCCTCCTCAGACTCAGGCCCAGGCCCATCTGTGTGAGCAGACTGGACTGCGCGGGACTTAGGCCCCCTCTCCACAATGAGACAGGAACCAACAAAAGCTCCTTTATTAGCCACTTCTTTTTCCTGGCTTCTGAAAAAGCCGATTGGCAACTCAGTCGTGGAAGCAAGTCCCCAGTGTCGTGACCCAATCCCAACACCTCCTTGGAGGTTGCACAACCCTGGAATCTACCAGAGATGGAGCCTAGGGGAGCATTCTCCATTGACCTCTCAAGAGGAGGAGTTACCAAGCTATGAATGTCGGATTGACTGCTCAAACTTCCTGTAGGAGATCTGAAACTGGTCCATGAACCACTTAAGACTGTTTGGCCTCCTCAGAAGCTCACACTGGAGAAGGCGGGGGGCACAATCAGCCATGTTGCTGTGCAGGTTTCTACTTCCCTTTGCACCTTTGCTCTACGCAAGGACAGGGTTCCTCTTGAGCTCTGGACCATCAGGGCAGGTTCTTTCCCCCGGCACTGTTCCAGGTCCCAATTCTGACTAGCATGCCACAGCCCAAAACTTCTTTCCTGCAGTGGCTTGCTTTCTATTCTGATGGGTCGGTCTTCACCCTGTAGGCTTTCGGACCAGATAATGGGACGCAGTGCCTCCTGACCTACAAAAACACCCCCTAAAGAACACAAAAAGGAAGTAATGGAGCCTGTGGTTGTTTTAAAATTGATTTGTGTTCTGTTGGCACAAGTATTCTTCCTCCCAGCTAATGCATCTGGTAAGGATTTGATGTACCACAAGAAGTCCTGTAATTCAGGTACAAAATACACAAATTAAGAAAATAACTGAAGATTTTTTTGCAAGGTTCTACCGGAAGGAGGAGTTTTCGATCGAGAAGGTAAAAGAATACATTCGAAAGGGAGATTTACCAAAATTACCAGAAAAGTATAAAAAAATATTGAATCAAGAAGTAACAACTATGGAAATAACAGAGGTAATCATGCGACAAAAGAACGATAAAACCCCTGGTCCGGATGGGCTACCAGCTGAATTTTACAAATCTTTTGAGGGAATTTTTGCTACCTTTCTCAAAGACATATGTAATGAAGCATTGTTAACTGCTAAAATACCAGATACCTGGACAGAGACCAATATCACATTAATACCGAAAGAAGATATGGACTTAACACAGATTCAAAATTACAGACCCATATCATTATTAAATGTGGACTATAAAATTTTTCCCTCTATATTGGCAGAAAGGTTGAAGAAGTTTTTAATAGACTTTAGTCATCCAGATCAAAATGGTTTTCTGCCTAAAAGACAAATGAAAAACAATCTGAGGACTATTTTGGATATCCTAGAATACTACGGGACACACACGGAAAAATCAGTGGCTCTTCTGTTTTTAGATGCCCAGAAAGTCTTTGATAATGTTAATTGGCAATTCATGATGCAACAGACGGACCAAATGGAGTTTGGGGGAAAATTTATGAATGTGATATCAAGCATCTATCAAAGACAATCGGCCAGGATTTTAATTAATGGAGAACGTACAAGGGCTATAGAGATACAAAAGGGTACAAGGCAGGGATGCCCATTGTCACCCCTGCTGTTCATTCTAACTTTAGAGGTCTTGAATAGAGATGTCAGGGATGACGAGAACATTAAAGGTACTAAAATTAGGGATGAAAAGTATTTATTGCAAGCATTCGCAGATGATTTGGTCTTTATAACAGAGGAACCTTTTGTAACAATCCCTAAACTTTTACAACGGACTGAAGAATATGGTGAGGTTACGGGGATGAAAATAAATAAGGAAAAAACGAAACTTTTAGTTAAAAATCTTACGCAAGATCAGAAAAAAAGACTCCAAGAACAAGTGGACTTGCAGATTGTCAAAAAGGTTAAATACTTGGGAATCTATCTTACAGCTAAATGCACAACTTTGAAAGAAGACAATTATGATAAATTATGGAAGGGCATTAAAGGTGATCTGGAAAGATGGGCCAATTCGCAACTGCCTTTGACGGGAAGCATAGCACTTGTTAAAACGAACGTACTACCAAAACTTTTGTTTTTGTTCCAAATGATTCCCGTAAAAATTGATAAACTTTTTTTTGAGGATTTGAGGATTTTCAAATTTCGAGATGTATTTGGAGAAAAAAGAAAGCAAGGATTAAACTGAAAATGCTTCAGGAAACCAAAAAGAACGGGGGTTTTGGTCTTCCTGATTGGATGTTGTACTATCAAGTGTCTATTTTAACTTGGCTAAAAGAATGGATAACCTTGCGAAATAAGAGAATTTTGTATCTTGAAGGTCAGGATTTGCAAATGGGTTGGCATGCTTATATGTGGTACGAGAAGGTTAAGTCTCATGGGACTTTTTTAAGTCACTTTATCAGAAGATCATTAATGTCAGTGTGGGAAAAGTTAAAGTCAAAATTGTATAATAAGTTACCAAGATGGCTTTCACCTATTTTGTGTATCCAAATGTATTGAATTTTGAAGGGATCATAAGATATGATGATATTTTGGATAAGGATGGAGGCCTGAACCTAGATCAAGAAATACAAGAACAGGGCCTCAATATCTCGTGGTGGTATAAGGTGCAGATGCAATCAAGATATGCTAAAGATTGTAAAATATGGGGGTTTTATAAAGACCTAACAGCCTTTGATCAAGTGATGTTAAAAACAGATGAGAAAATGATTAAAAGAATTTATGAGTTCCTACTTGACAGGAAAATGGAAGGGAAACAGGTTAAGGAAACTATGATAACATGGGCACAAAATTTTGGATATAATAGTGAATTAGAAAAGTGGCAAAAGTTATGGGAGAGAAATATTAAGGTAACTTTAGCAACTTCGTATAAAGAAAATTTATATAAAATGTTTTATAGATGGTACTTGTCGCCAAATCAGTTAGCTAAAATGTTGTCAAATATGTCAAACAGATGTTGGAAATGTAAACATGATGTGGGTACTTTTTACCATATGTGGTGGACTTGTGAATATGTGAAAAAATATTGGATTAAAATGCATAAATGGCTTGAGGAAATGCTACAAAAACCCTTAGCTTTTAAACCTGAAATTTTCTTGTTAGGTATTGTACCGGAAAATATTAGTAAACAAGAAATGTATTTGATACTACATTCAATCACAGCAGCGAGGACTGCGCTTGCTCAATATTGGAAGAGTGAGGAACTACCCACTGAGGAACTGATTTTAAAAAAAGATTCTGGACTGTGCAGAAATGGACAGAATGACTCTATTATTGAAGGAGAAAGAAGATACTGACTTCTATCAAACTTGGGACCTTTTTTACGAGTGGCTGGAGAAACGGGACTTGGCTTAGATTTAAAGATGTCTTTAAATTTTTATAAATCGATTTGAATATGATTATAGAATGTTTAAAAGATATGTTATAGGGGGCTGACCCAGTACATCCAATGTATTTGATGACTGATTATTTTTTTAGTTTTTAGTTTGAAGTCTTAATAAAAAAATGTGCAAAAAAAAAAAAAGAAGAAGAAGAAGAAGTCGTCCTGTAATTCATTAGAATAATTTCTGGCTAATGACGAGATGACAGCACTATATCTTGCAAAGTTAAGTAATGAATCTATTAACAGAGGAAGTGAATTCTCTGACACATAATAGTTCTCAAATCTATGGAAAGAAGATGTTACTTTCAGCGCAGAACACGACTCCATGGAAGCATTTACATATAATGCTTTGGGCCACACATTTTCTCCTCAGAGCCACACGCTTACCAGACTTGCTGGAAAAGGGCTGATGATAAACATTTTCACTTTGCCTTACACACGTACACACATGAGCCAACTCACAAGGTAGATCCAGATTACTAGTGTTCAATCCCATTTGGAGTTTTTATGCTTCTTCCCTGGCTTTGTGGGGCTCATGGGGCCCAGGTACGCAACGTGGGCCTAGAATTCCAATGGCTCCATGGCCAAGTTTTTTCTTCCCTAAGACATGTGTTAGCTTGAGAACTGAGGGCTGAATCCCTTCCTGTGGTTCAGTACCCTTTAGTACCAGGGAGAGCCCACGCTGCATGAACACTCAAGAGTAACTGCATGAAAAGGCAATGCTCATCCAAACGTATCCTCTGGTCTACAAAGCAGAAACTTCTGAGATACGTGTCTCGGCCCTACTCTCCAAACATCCTCATCTCAACAACGTGATTTAAAAGCTCTGTTGACCATCAAATGTTATTCGGGTTCTGGAAAGCTTCATCTGCATTCTAAATTTGTGCAGAAAAATAAGATACTGGATTTAAATTCATTCATGTTTCCTAAAAGGGTGTATGCACTTGTATACATTTCTATATGAAGTAGCTACATACATTTGAAATATTTAGGTAGAACCTAATGCTATTACAGAACCTAATGCTATTGGTGCTGCACTAGCAGGCCCTTCAGCTAAATATTACTATTTTGTTTCAAGCAAATAAGGAATCATTCCTTACATAAATACCTGGAGACTTAGCTTGTTAACATACTATAAATAACCTTATCAGAAAGGCACTGTAAATGTTCCACATATTTCCTTGATAATTTGTCTGCATCATGTCCATATGATTCAACTAAAATAATATTGCAATCACTTACTCCTGAATATTAAATTACCTAACTGATACTGAACCGCTATTTGTCACAGGACACCCTTTCTTTTACTCATCATCAGCTGCACTGACTGCTATGATTTAAAATTGCTTTTAATATTTTTAAATGCCTTTCAATGCACTGCCTATAGAAGGATGGATTTTTCATGTTCTCCCAGCAGGCTCATCGGTAATTACACTGATTACATAAACCTTCTCTAGAGTGAGGAATCTTGAGCTGCACCATTCAGTCAATTCAAATCTCTCTGATTAATAGGTGTAAAACCCTTTGATCTCCTATAAAGGCAATCCTGATTAATAGGGTGGGTTTTTAAAAGGATATTATTTTGATCCCATCACGCATGTGTTATTTTGATGCAATACGCTGAAAACCTCCCTTCAGCTCTTGGACAGTACAGAAATATACAACAGAAATAATAACAGGAAAGTAAAATATGATTACCAGTTGTGCAACTGGTACAGAAAAGTTTGGAATATAGCTATTAATGATAAATTAACCTGTGATATTAATGTGAGAAACAGGCATATAAAGAAAAATACGTTAAGTGTGACTTGGGGCACATTTATTGAGTATGTGTTTTAAAAAGGGGGAAGGATTCGAACCATCAAAGGAATCACTTCAGCTTTGGAAGGGGCAAATGTCCTGAAAGAATGTTTACATGATTTACTGTATCTGTAATATGTATCCTATGGTCCTGGTGGTGGAGGGGACAGTACCTGAAAGAATTATTTTAATTGTATGTTTAATTGTATGTTTCTATATTAGTTCTAAGTTTTTGGTCGTATTTTAGATGAAACATTAATTTCAAGATTTTTTAAAAGAAATAATATAAACACTACAGACTGCAAGACGAAGGAAGACCTGTTTGGAGAGGGTGGCTATGCAACTTTCACCTAAAAACAAAGCCATATTCAATGTTATCCTAGCAGAAAAAGCATGAAATTTGTCTTTGCTCTGCTAACAGTTGCCCAACCAACAGCGAGTGAGGAGCAGAACCAGCACAAGGCACATTGCAATGCCTTCCAGAGCCACCCTGCAGAAAGGATTCCACAAGCTGCAGCAAAGGCTGGACTTGATACTTGTGGAACTAGGAAAACAAGGTCACAGGAAGTGCTCAAAGCTGTGTGCTAGCAGAATGACCCCACACTATGCAGCCTCTTGTCTACTTCTTCTTCTGTGGAACTCTTTTTAGTTATGCGCAAATAATGAAGACATTACGCATTACGAATGTCCACATGGAACGTACAACTTGATTTGTAAACAGCTCCTGAAATGGGCACTGCAGTTACATATGGGGATGGGACACTGAGGATTTGGAAGCTTGCACTCTCCCACCACAATCCTGCCCACAACACACCATTTTAGATTTTTAGTATATTTATATTTTGCCCGCCCATCTTCCCCTTTCAGGGAATCCAGGTGGCCTTCATAATCACCCCCTCTTCATTTCGTCCTCACAACAACCCTGTGAGGTAGGTTAAAACGAGTCAGTGACTGGCCCAGAGTCAGCCAGTGAGCTTCAGGACTGAGTGGGGACGAGAGTCGGGGCCTCAGTCATCAAGCACTGCACCCCACTGGCACCCCAGAAGGCCACCCACGTGCTGGGAAGGCTGCTATGCCAAACTCCCCCCGTCTGGTCTTGGCCAGGCTTGCCTTGCTTCAGAAGAGTTTGTCTCAAGAAGCGCTCTCCGATGATTGCCTCTTTCTCCCGCTAGCTTTCTCCCGACTCTCATGGCACAGATGAGACTTAGAAGAGTCCATTTTTATCGGTTGCATCATCTTTTGCTTTCATGCTTCAACTAAAAAGAGCAGCAATGCTTCATGTATAACTAAAAGGAAAGAGGCACATTTGCCATTCCTTCTCGGTAAGAGGAACGCACTGCTGCCCTCTTGTGGTGCTGGGCAGAGATCCACGCTGACTGAGGCTGTCCCAGTCTCCCTTTTCTGTGCGTCCGAGGGAAGAGGCTAGAGCAGCTGCACGACAGATGTGCAAATACCTGTTTGCCACATTCACAAGCTAGGCGTTTAAGTATTCACTTGAACAAATCATATATGAATACTCTCAGAGAGTCCAGCTATGTTTACTTAATGGAAGAACTGAGATGCACACGCACGCATGTATTAAAGACTCTTCCTTCCCTTTCACCACTACCACCACATAAGGTCTTTTCTCACATTATGCGAGCATTCCTGAGGAAATCTTCAAAAGGCAATAAAAAAATTCTACCTAGAAACCTGCAATATAGTTTCAGGTAAACACAGCTATGCAATGAAGCCTCCAGCCTCAACCTGGCCGGGGCTTCCACTCCTGCAACCGTTTGGTTCCAGAAACCTGCTGGACTGAATTAAACTTCAGCATGCAAGTAGATACAGGAAAGACATCCCAGTATTATTATGAGGTCACTGACAGTTTATTCATTCTAGAGCAGAACTCCTATTGCTCAAAGGCTCTTTTTCCCTATTGCTCAGCCGCGGTTTTCGGGAGAGCAGAAAAATTGAGTACTACCTGCTCCTTCCCTTCCTACATGGTCTTTTCACCTGTTTACTTTGAGCACCTGCAGTTGGCTGTTCATCTAATGCCCTTGGTAGTGCCATTTACTGCAGCATAAGAAATGCAAATGCGCCAGGGATATAGACTCAACCACTCCATTTAAACTGGTCCTTCGCATGCCATAGATCCCGCTGACTCCACTGTTACCAGGCTTAAGAAGTGTAAAGCATGAGAGTTACCTGGCTGGAGGGAGCCCTCAGATCTGGGTTTCACGCAGATGACACTGGATCTCGCTGGTACTGCTTGCAAGGCCGCCAGCTGCAGTTTCTGGGGGACAGATGTTAAAGTGCCGTGTTAAGAGTCTGACATCGAGTTTGATAGCCCTCAAGAAAAACACCCTTCAAGAAAAAGGCACTTGAGGCCAGCATTTGTTTTAAAAAGCCTTCTATCGGCCTCTGCGTTCACCTGGGGAATGAACAACTGTTGATGGCAACTGAAGACCATCGTTTCGAACGAGCCCTTGAGCCAGTCGCACCCTGCACAAGTCGGAACAGCACCACAAACACACACAGGCTGTGGACTTGAGGCGCCAAGGAAGGGCACGCCATCGCCAGCCTGCCCAAGCGCACGACCCCTCCTCCTAATTCCGATAGTGAGAGGAGCCCATTTTTGTGGGTGCAAGATCCACTCAGAGCGGGGCGTTCTCAGCAGTTGCCCCAACAGCACCGAGGCGGCTTCTCTTAGCCTTGGTTCCTCAGGGCCTTCCTTGCAGAAGCAGGCAGCGACCTTGCTTCTACCGAGCCGTTCAAGCCACTGCACGGTAAAGAGGCCTGCCTCAGTCCTGCTGTTGGCATTCTGCTGGCTTCAACGGATTAGCGGCTCTCTGTGAATTTCTACGAACACGGTCAGGCAAATGAATACGGAGCGGCAGCACACAAATGCAAACAAGATGCTTGCCCACTCCAAGGCGGCAGGGGTGGCCGGCGAGCTTTGCTGGCATCTTCTCCACATTTGAGATCAGTGCATTTGACCAACGAGGGCTAATGAACCACCGTGCAGGCTGGCAGCAATTAGAAAGGAAGAACTGCCTGCTTCCGACACATTTCTGCGATTCCATGGCTGGCTGCCCAATCTCACAACACCTTCAGCAGCAGAACGGGAGCAGGACAGGCTGCACGGGACCTCAAGCAAGTGTGAGGCTCTCCCCCAGACTTAATCCTGCGAACAGCACAGCAGGATGGTGAAATCTAATGCACGGAAAGCCACTATAAGGCTTTCCAGGAGAATCACGTTTTCTTCCATGTCCTCAGGCTGTGCAGGTATGACATCAAACAGAGTCTGAGGTTTTGTTTTTAAAATGCTATTACATACACACTTCTATCAAACTTGGGACTCTTTGTTATTGGCTAGAGAAACTGGACTTCACATAGATTTAAATATGTTTTTAAGTTATCATAAATGGAAAAAGAAGGGTGTGGGGGCTGACCCAGCGGGCCCGACGTTTTTGATGGATGTTGCTTTTAGTCTTTTTTTTTCTTTTTTGTTTTTTAGGATTGTAATTTCAAATAAAACTTATTTTTTTAAAAAAATGCTATTACATACACACCTGCAAAAGATGCCAGAATGCATTACCTGGGACAGTTGGTCAAAATGAGGCACCAGCCCACTATCTCCATATGCTGAGGGAGAAACAGGCCGATCCAGTTCAGCCATGCTCATTGGCCCATGTGTCACGTCAGCCTCTCCAAGAACTTCTCCTGAGAGATTAAAAGTGTACTTGAAGGACACCACAAAGCTACAGCACTCAAAACTGCAAAAAGCGCTCACCAACTAGCCGAGTGAGTTGAAATGAGACCGATTGCCTCCCCGCGTACCTGGGATTATTTGGCCTCGCTGGATACCTCTTGAAAGAGGAAAGCGGTTCTCGCGCCTACTCACTGATCCTTTGCGTCTGACTCTTATGTTGCCCAGATAATGGCTCTTTGTACTTCACTGCATAGTGAATTTTCTGGAGCGACTGCACTGGGGACTTTGCCAAGGGCCTAAGACGACTTTTAAACTGAGAAGCCTAAATTAGAGTTTATTGCCATGAAATAAGATTTAGTCATAAATCTCTTAATACCATCCTTTTAAAATTTTTGTTCACTGGAAAAAA
The DNA here is from genome assembly GCF_004798865.1 of Varanus komodoensis. Classification (NCBI taxonomy): domain Eukaryota; kingdom Metazoa; phylum Chordata; class Lepidosauria; order Squamata; family Varanidae; genus Varanus; species Varanus komodoensis. The sequence continues at coordinate 61,398,394 of NW_025335761.1, forward strand.
AAACCACAGTGAAGGGTGGTTGTTTTTGAGAGGGTTGGTGCCGACAAAATGGGCCCAAGAGCTGAAGCACGGATGCGATCCTCACATTACGTAACTGTGGTGTGTGCTGGTGGCAACCAGGTTGATTAAGATTCTGAGTTGGTGGACTGAATCTTCTAAAGAATCCAGGTCAATTCGGAATTTGTCTAGGTTAAAACTTTGCTTAAAATTAATGGCAAAATCGTGCATTATCCAGATCGGGTAAGGGGGAGAGGAGCAATCTGGGACCAGAGAACAGGGAGAGAAGCATGCAGTCCCATGGATGAAAGATTTGTCCTGCGGAATTCGCAGTGGTGCAGACTAAGGGGGTTGACTGGTTAAATTATTTTTAAACATAACATGGGAGCAATGTTCAAGCACAGGGCTTCTAAGGTTCCAAGCACATGCATGTCTGAGTTGCTTTTTTCAAGCACTGTAAGTTAACGCACAGAGTTCGCTAAAACAAAAGCATTTGATTTTTATTATGTGAATAAGCAGAAAGCCAGTGCAAACTAATTAAAAATAAGAGTAATTTGCTACAAGACCCATGACACATTTGCAGACTTTGTAAAAGGAACAGCTCAACAGCTGGAGTGTTGAGTTCATGGCATTTCAACTCGATGCTGAGTTTTTATGCTTAAGCCATGAACTACAAAAAACACTGACTTATTCTGGAAACATTCATACTGCCACAATTACTGCTTGGCAGTTCAAGCCAGACATGGCTTGCTCATAAATTCTCTGAATTTACGACAAGCAAAATAAAGGCAAGTTGCAGGACTGAAGACATGTTAAGTTCCGTCACCTCTGGCATGCTGTACTGAATCAGTTAACATGTGATCTTTGTATTTTCCTAATATCCACGCTGAGTGCCTTCTTTTAAGTGACATGATTCCCCTAATGACCTTGTTTGCCTGATCTGACAGACTACCATGTGTTAATTTACTCATTCTCTAAGCTCTGGTAATGGGTTCACACAACCCCTGCAGGTAGACTAACCCAGGATGGCCTGTCGTGACATTCAGAAAGGCCCCAGAGGCCTTTCTTCAATGTACACACAGGATCAGCCTATGAAGTATGCAGTCTTTTATGATCTGGTGATGTAATGGGCTATTTACTTGTTAAGCTTCTAAATTATAATAAGGAAGCAAGACTGAAATAAAATACAGCATTTAACCTTAACTGCTGATGGGTTGACGAATAACCTCATACCACAAGCTATACATATAATGCATTCTTTTTTAAAAAAAGAATTACATGAAAAGTGGCAGCCATTCAAAAAGTAATTATCAAAAGTTTCGGTTTTTCCCCAAAGAGACTGTTCTGTTTTGAATGTGTTACTCTAGCCAGACTGTCTTTGGCAGCTTAGAAACTAGAGCGTTTGATTCTTTTTCAGAAAATCAGCTTCTTATGGAAAAGCTTGTGTGTCTGGTTCCTGGAAGTGTTCAGTTACGGAGGAATCCAGGAGGGGTATGTGCACGTCCTACAGAGTCTATCGGGCCTAGCATGGTCCGCTTCGGCAGGCACAGGCTCTTCAACGCCAGCGACAGTGACACACGC
>NW_025335761.1:61400071-61578272 GCF_004798865.1 Varanus komodoensis
TGGTTCTCCAACAGGCATTCAGCCAGAAAGCCAAGCACCCTCCCAGGAGGCTCTGAGCACCACCAAGGGCTTCTGCCCAGTCTGCAAAAGAAATTCAGCATGCAAACCAAGGTGCAAATGCCAGAATTATACTGCAGCCCACAACCCTGTATTCCACTGACTAGCATTTACCGGCCTGACCACGCGTGCGGCAGCCTTCTCTATAAGCCAGCCTCAGCTAAGGCTGATATAATTTTCAGTTCCTCTGATCTCCAGGACTTAATGATTCCTTTATACACTAGGGGTCACGAGAACCTAGTGCACAGGGCTAACAGGGAGCAATTTTGTTGCTGGCTCAAACCTTTGGTTCTGCAATGCAAATTGGTGGCGCGGAACATTTTCAAGCAATGCTATGCTCTACTTGGGGCAATGCGGAAGGAGATTTATTTATTGTCAACCAGCACCTGAGACTCTGCCACACTGTCCTGGTGATAGCACAAGCAGGGCTGATGGTTTTGAGGCTTGGCTAGCAGGCTGGTCGACGTAAAGAGAACGCCCCAGGAGAATGCCTTCTGCCGCTTTGGTCAGCCTTGGCCTCTGCCCCTGACTCAGCTCCCCAGCACTGCCCTCATCGGTGTTCTAAAGAGAAAGGGAGAGAAACAGGTCTGGGAGAAGAACCGGCATTCCCCTTGCCCCCCCCCCACACACACACGCCACGGGCCCCACGCTGACCGCAACTGGAGCTGTACTCACCACTCATACCCAAACCATCTAATTCCCAGACCAGCAGCAACACGCTGAGAAGCCAGGATGAAGGGGGTGGGGGAGCACCACCCTCCAGCTCCCCAGGTAAAGATGCTGGTGTCCCCCATCCCCCCCCACGTCCCCCGGTATGTCCACAAGGCTATGGTTGCTTCCCCTTTTTTCCTCCAGACACAGGCTGGGGATGGAAAAAAAGGAGCGTCCCAACAGAAGTAGAAAGGTGAGGCTCCTCTGAGTTCACAAGACCCTGGAGGGCTGGTGTTCCCCTTTAGCACCCTCTGCTCCAAGACAGCCGAAGGACTGCCTCCACCTATACCAGCCTTCGGATTAAGAACGGCCTAAAACCCGGTGGACAAGTCCTTCTCTGGGTTTTGCTACAGGAAAGGGCACAGCTGATATGAACTAGCAAGCGGGCAGCCCTGGGACTGCAGAGCTTCTTGCTCTAGAAAGCGCAGAGGGGCCCCTCCCTTGCTGGTTTTCACCAGCCATTTCATTCCAGCTGGTTTTTGCTCTGCCCGTTTAGACGAGGGACTGGTCTGCACATCTGTTTGACGGGAACTTGCCGCTGCTGGGTTGTAACGGGATCCACCTTGAGTGATGTGCTAAGCTCAGACGGCAGGCTAGGAATCCTCCTGCACTCAAGCTGGGAGAAATGGTGGCCCATTCAACAGTGTGGCCTGGCAGCACCAGAGGTGGCGATGCTGTAGCTCTTGGGTTGGATGGCGAAAGGAAACCGTTCGTTTAGTGGCATTACCACCTGGCACAGGCAGAAGGAAATCGCTGCCACGATCCACTTATTCTATCCAAATAGAAATACCTCTGCCTGATAGATGTGTTCTTGTGGAACGAGCGGTGCTTGGTTTAGCTTTGCAAAGAAGGAGAGGACTGGATCCTTGTGGCTTCCTCTCCAGGGTTGCCGCAACACCTGCCCTTCACTAGGAGGATCATAATCCTAGAAGATGAAGAGCAGAGCGTATGGTTTGTTTGTTTGAAAGGCATTCATTCCAAAGCCTGTCGCATTTCACAACCCCTGGGACTTCCAGGTGAAACAGCTTCTTAGTAAAAACAGAAAATCCGCTTAGTGATAGAGGGGCACTAAAGCACATTATTACAGATCAGGAAAGGGTTCCATATACTCGGAGAGTCAGGTGGCTTTAATGTGGGCATCCTTGGAGGGATAGATGGTAAGGGATGTACGAAGCAACCTTATGCTGAATTTGGAAGGGTTAATGCTCAGGGGCAGCGCAAGTGCTCTGCATGCAGAAGGTTCCGGCTTCTCTAGGGAGGGCTGGAAAAACCCGTCTGAATTCCTGGGTGCGTGGCTAGCTGTCCTAGTAGCTAATGCCACCTTTGCCCGCTCCCTGGGTCTCCTGCCATCTTCCTGGCCCTCCTTTTCTCTTAGAAGCAAGTCAGCCAGCCACCAAAAGACCTCAACAGCCTGAACTAAGTTTGTAGAGTGTCACCCGGAACGGAGGGCACAATCAGAGCTGGGCACTGAACAGGCGGGAAGGACTGAAAGGTCTTGTGTCAGGTCCACAAGCTGAGCTTGAGAGTGAGGGCAGGGGAAGGGAATGGTAGCTGGGCAGGGAATGTCTCCCAGCAAGCTCTCTGCAGGCTGGATGACATCGGGGTGGGGCCCGTCCCTGAGGCTCCCTGGTCCCAGGCCAGCGGGCACTCTGGTGTCCAACATTTTGGTTGGGGAACCAGCTGGGGGAGCCTGCATGCAGCCAAGTTGGGTTCCCCACCGAAGTGTGAGCTGGGGAAAGACATCCTCCAGCCAGAAACACAGCTGGAGCAGCTTTGGCTGCCCTACGCCCTGTCCACTAGCGGCAGGGCAAGCACCTGAATGAACAGATGCCGCTCAGCCTCCCACCGGGTCTCTGCACTAGCCTTCGGGGGCAAGGGCAGCGCATCACTGGAGGCCTCGTGGGCTAAAGTTCCCCATCCTTGAGCAAGCCACATTATAAAGCATGCTCATGGGCTGAGGGAACCTCTGCCCTCACATGTCCCAGTGCGCAGGGACTCTACCCCTAAGCCTTAACCAAGCTGGGGCAAATTCTTCCATGCTGTTGTCATGGGACATTTGATTGCAACTGAAGTGCCGGTTCCAGCTTAAGAGACTGAAGGTTGCTCTGGTCTCCTCACAAGGGTCGCTGCTGGTTTTTAGCTTGGACTCACCTACTGAAACTTTCATGCACTTAAAATCAAAGTGGGTTGCCTTCCTGCCATTTTAGAACATTTTAGAAAACTTTTCTTCTTTTGGTAAATCGGTCTTCTTGCATTTCTTGCATTTCAGACCTGCTATTCTCAATTTGTGATCTAAACAAAAGTGCTTGGATTACTGAAACACTTTGAATCAGCCACTCCAACTAGAAGAAAGCCTCATTCACAATTTCTGTGCAGTTACATTATTGCCTTACCATCTCATGGGCATCGAAAAGAGTGCTGGTCAAACTGTCGTTGAGGTTTGGAAAAGGGAATCCCTCTGCTGCTAAAGCTGGAATAATGAAGAACACACAATTACGCACGGCGGGTAGCTTGGCTGCGCTATTGCTTTTTACCCACAAATATTTCCAAGGATGGGGGGAAACAGCAGTTTTCTCTTCCTAGCTTCTGTTCTCCATGCGCTGAGTTATGCAACAGTGTGCAGCCGGGGCCTTCTGGCGTGACATGACCCCTCCCCGCTTCAACTTGAAGCTTCTTCGCTTTCCTTCACGTGTTCCCAGACCATCAGGGATCACAGCATGTGCGTGATTGTGCCATGGCATCGCATCATAGATAAATGCTCCTGGCTGAGTGAGTGTGATGAAGCCAAACGAAGCCGACCGCTCTGCTCCAACGCCGACAGTGGCGGGGGAGGACGAGACGGAAGCACCACTGGGTGCAGGAAGCGCTTCTCTCTGCCAAGCGGCCATGGCTTCACTTTTTCAAAATGAAGCATGAACATTAAAACTTAATGTTCCTACTTGAAGTGTGCCACGATCCACCCCAGTGTTCTATCGTATCAGTCTGTCTAAAGATGCAAAAACATCTTGATGTAGTTTCTAGAAAAACAGTTCCTGACCCATTTTTTATACAACTCACTAAATCTCTTGTATTACCACAGGGATGTGTTATACTTTCTCTTGAAGCATCAAAATAATTTTAGAATGAATGCTAAAGGAAGGGCAGATGGCTAGAAACCGATTCACCTCCTGCAGCCAGCACTTGTCCGTAACTGCACAGAACTTCTCCTTCCGAGATTGCCCTGTCGACAGTCTCTGTCTCGGTCTCCGTGACTGTCGGGCTGCTTCCCTCTGTTGAGGGGCCAGAACTAGGTGTCCGTACAGAAGGAGAGGGAGCCCTGGGTTCCAATGGCTGCGAATCCTGGGGCCTGGGAGGCTCCAGAGAGGCTGGCAAAACCAAGCTGTCAGGTTCTTCATGCTGAGCCACAGACATTATGCTGAAATGACAAAAATAACAATGCACCTTGAAAAGAGATGGCGCCTATCACCGACTTTTAAAAAAGCCTTTGATTATTGAAAAAAAAGAATGCAAAGCTCTATTACTGTTTAAAAGAAGGACCCCCAACTTCTGCTTAGAGTACAAGCAACAGAGATGAACATTATTTAATGTAAGGATACCAGAAGAGAGTGTGTACACTTTTCTGGTTTCCCACATAAGGAAATGTTTTGCACAGAGGCCCTGGCTGGATCAGGGCCACGTCGCTCTGCCCTGCCCGCTCTGCCCTTCTGCTTCTTTGCTCCTCCATCAACCCCACCTGCTGCCCTTAAGTCGCACCTCTTCAGCCCAGCCACCACAGGTGAAGAAACGCCATCCTCATTTCAGCAAAAAGCCTGCCTTATATTGCACTTCATCTTGGGTCAGAGGAAGAAAATGCGAAAGTCAGTTTAGGGCAATTGTAAGGACTCACACTGCTCTGGGGTGATAACCTCCTTCCTCATTCGGCGGGCTGGGCTTTTCCTCTTCCAGAGGAAGCTCTGTGTCTCCCCAGGCATTTGGAGGTATCCGTCCTTCTAGCACACCTCTGTCTGGGAGATGCTCAGATACCGGTGGGCTTGGTGTAGCTACTCTGGGTGGTGTTGCTACAGGGGTAGCCACAGGCGTGTCCATCGGGTTAGGAGCTGCTGCCCCTGATCCTACACGTGTTGACAACCACCACAAAAGGGGGTGGGGTGGGGAGAAAGAACGCAAAGTCAAGCTAAAGTACTGCACACAAGACGTACTATTTCCTAGAAACTCTTGCTCACGACGTGAAGCAGTACCAGGATGTCAAAATCAAGTTATGACGATCAGTTTCCTTTCCTGCGTACTTTCAAGTTGCATAAAGCAGATTTGCTCTCTTTGTGTGCACAAGTATAGACCTGCTACCACATGTCTTTAGAAAAAATCCTGGAAATTACTTGGTCGGCACAAGGCAGTTTATTCCCCAGCTGGTTTATACCCAGCTGCTTCTCCAGTTAATTCATGTTCAAATTATTTTTAATATCCAAACAAGGAAAGGGTAAGAATGTTGGTGGATGAACGGAATGGCACAAGATTCACTTCACTCTGTGCTTGGCTCAATTTTTCTTCCTCCTCCTCCTATGGCATCACTGTGTTTGTTGCAGAGTGCTGTGTTTTATTACTAGTGGGATCAGGTTTATTTGGTGCACTGTAAACCACCCTGGAGGGCCCTCTGGAGCCAAAAAAAGTTGAGATCTAATTGTTTGGTAAAAGATGCAATCTAGGAACATTTGATAAAAGATTTTAAACATGGTACAATGTTTGTTGCATGTTTATGACAAGGTCAGCATGCCGCAAAGGGATGGATAACTATCTGGGCACAGTGGGCGACAGTTCCCTGTGATTTTCCACCTGGTCCAATTCCAGGGATGCCCCCTTAATTATGCATTGCACAGTGAGCACAACGGTGCTCAGGACCAGACAAACAGGCATAAAATTGCAGTCTTTCACCTGGATGCTCAGTGAAGGTAAGCCCGTTAGCAGAAGGAAAGTGTCCTGCCCTGCCTGGAGCAGCATCTGGTGCTCTGGCCCACACTGATCAAGAGAGGCTTTTATGGGGTGTGGAGGAGCCAGGTGGAGGCAGGGAGGAAGAGGGGACAGGAAACTCCGCTCCATTAAGTTCTTTAACTTGACTTAGGAGCCAAGCCTTTCAGTTGTGAGCCAAGACAGTATATGACTTCCAGAAATTCTGGCAGAAGCGCTGGAAGAATGCTCCCAGCACAGCCCAGTGTCTCCCACTCCCACTGGCTGATGCCTTGGCTTGCAAAGGGAAGTGAAAAGCGGTGAAGGGATGCAGATGGGAATGCAGAGAGCTGCTGTTACTTCGGATGTTCCATGTGCAGGCTCAGCTGCCTTTGGCTAGTCCTGCAGTTCGTGCAGGTGTGTGGAAGGAGCCGGTACTGCTGGCCTCTGAACTCCTTGCTCCCTTCGAAAGAGGCCCCTTGTGTAAAGTGTCTGGATGCTAACCAGCGATCTATTCAGCATTATTAGGGGTTAACCAACTTAAGCTCACTTCTTCAGCTACCTGATTGCAGTGCCTGGTACAATGTTGACTGGCAGCAAAGGAGGACGAAGCATGAAAAAACCATTCTTGGATCTGCAGATAGGTCCTATTCTTGCTATAAGACGAGGCAGGGATGAATCCCAGCCCCAAATATCAAAGCACAAAGAATTTCTACAGGAAATTTTGAACAGCAGAATTACAGCAGCAGAGTAGCCTGACTCTTTCGGAGGATAAAAATAGCGAAAGGAGCCTTTCCAGTAAGAAAGTCCTGGCTGAAAAGAAAAATATGACATGAGTTAAAGCAAAGGGATCAGGGTGAACAGCTTGTGGCCCTCCACAGATCTTGGCCAAGATTTCCTATCTTCTCAGCATCAACTCTGCTGGCTAGACCTAGAAATGCTATAAGCCAAAACATCTGGATCCTTTCTAATCTCAGAACCTGCTTTGGTACCTGCTGCTATTGTGAACTGCCATTTACCAGCATCTCCATCTGTTTCTGCACCGGAGGACTCGGGGGTTTTTACTAGAAGCGGTTCTTGCAGACATGGCGGTGAGTGAGGTGGAGTAGTTTCAGGTGTGACCAGGGGAGTAGATAATATAGTTTCCTAAAAAAAGAAAAGCAAAGGAAATACAAAGAAATTTGTAAAACTATTCCAAAAGATTCTGCTCCCCTCCTTTTTCAAAATCACCACATTTCACTGAGCGCGCGAGAGAGAACTTTTCAAGAAGCAAAGCATTTCCTCTTTCAAATAGCTGGCATGATTCAGTACTTTTAAATCACCAAAGACAGATCAAATCTTTGAACTCAAGCCAGCTATAGACTGGAAGAGTCTGTCTCTAGCAGGCAGGAGGTCTGGTTAATTAGATTTATTCTTATTTGTTCTCCTTACAATAGCTTCATGCAAAAAAGGGCAAGCAACAGCCACTAATCTCCAGCCTTTGTTAATTTCAAGCACACTGCATTTTGAGGAGAGGGAGCAGTTTTTGGACAAACAAAAAAAAAATCTCTTTCTGTTTCTCCAAAAACTGCTCCCTCTTTCAAAAACTTTAGGTTTTTAAACTCTCTACATGAAAGGAACAACAGTGGAGTGAGATCTACATCTAACATTTAGTATGTTAGACACACCTGCCCAGAAGGATGTCCATGTGTTCTGGGCAGGCAACAATTTCTTCTGGGCAAGTGTATGGCCAAACTCACTATTGTCCAACACAGAAAGTACAGGTAGAAGTGTAAAACTCAGTCCTGGCAGAAACAGCCGCAATCAAGCCAGTGGCTCTAGGAATGTGCAGGGTATGGTCCTTCCTCCCTTAGTTCCCACCCATTGGAGATGGGAGGTTACAGTGCCCAGGTCAGGAGTCCAAGCACTGGCACAAGATTTAGGTACTGGGTACCGTCTCTACCAATTTATCTGCAGTTGAGCAAAGACCAGGCAGCACTTGTAGATAACTTTAGTTGTCTACCCACCACAGAAAACAAAACTTTAGGATCACAGAAAGGACACAGTAAAGCCTTAATGAGAGTGCAGGGTGGGGACTCAGATAGTCTGGGTCCTAGTTTCCACTCAGCCCTGGAGTTCACTGGGTGATTCTAGGCCAGTCACAGGCTCTCAGCCTTCTCAGAGGAGAAGACTGAGAGGAGGAAGAGAATTATGTAAGCCCCCTTAAGTCCCTTGGAAGGAAAAAAGGTACAGTATGATAGATTAGATAGATAGATAGATAGATAGATAGATAGATAGATAGATAGATAGATAGATAATAGCAGAAAAAATACATCACCTTTTCTAGCAAGGGTGGCCCTGTGGAAGGAGCAACTGCAGCAGGGGCTGCTCTGGGGTCTTCTCTGTCACCCAGCATGACGGCAACGGTCTCGGCGAGCGCCTCATTCACAAAACGTCTGATGATTTCTGAATCCACGGGAACACCGGCATCGACAAACAACTGGAGCCCTGCAGTACCTGCCACTTCAACTAAAGATAAATTGGAACACACACAGAACCTCAGTTTAGGTTTGTAGGCACTAAGGACGGGCTCTTAATCACGGCTAACCTCCTGCTTGCAAGACAGACCTTGCCCAGCCTTTCCTGAGCTTTGACGCACTCAGTGCTTCCCCTCCCCCACCCAGGACCCCCTCCTAAGCATCCGGAGACCCAGCTGGAGTGTGTGCAGTGGAAAGGGGAAGCCTGCGCTCACAGACAGATGCACCCGTGCTCAGCAGCCCTTCTGTTTGTGCTAGGCACCTCTGGACGTCAACCCAGCTGCTGATGAAGCAAAAGCAGCCCCACATGTTCACATTTCTTGCACACAAACTGGATCATGTTTTAAGAAGAAGCAAGCATGGGTACTTTCCACATGGGTAAAAGCGGCTTCCCCATAGGTAAATAATGTATTCCGGGACGAGATAATTTAATATTCCCTTTTAACGCTACAACCCGGTGTTTTGCAAAATATACTGCCAGCCATTTTTACTGGGCATCTATTCTGAAAGCACTTATTAAGAAAATGCATAATTCACTTATGGAGTTCACTCCCAGTAGATGTTGTCATGGCTGAGGGCTTACGTGAAGCCTCAGAGAGGTTAGAAGATTCATTACTGATGGGCCAACTAGTGTGCTTTACACATCACAAAGGAACAGAGAATATGGGAGGCTGTGGAACAACAAAGAGGCCACTGCAGGGAAGCCCCCGCTCTGCGTACATGCAATCCAACATTTGACCATCTAGGGATGGAGAGGTTTATAAAGCGGGGTGCCACTTCTGATGTACCACAGCCCGACAACATTTATATTGTTATTTATTTTATATTGTTAATTTTATATTGTTATTTTTGTATTTTATTGTATTTTATTTTGTGCTGTGAGTCACCCCGAGGCTTCGGCAAGGGGCAGCAAAGAAATGTTTTAATAAATAAAAAATAAATAAAATTTATAGCCCCAGAGCTCAGCACCAGCATTTTGAATCTTGCTGGGAAACTATACAGCAGCCAACAGTGCTATGGGAGGGCAGGATTGTTGCTGGGGAGCAGGGGCAAATTCCCTCCTCACTCACACAGTGATTTCTTTCCAAAAAATGGCCCTGTTCTTGCTTTAGATTTTTAAACGTTTCCACTGGAGGCTTTTGAAAATTGCAGGGTGAGCGCATGATGAGGCCATTTTCAGGAGGGGATGCGAATGTGGTATGGATAACTTATTTTATATTGTTAATTTGTTTTATATTTTTAATGTATTATATTTTAATTTATGTTGTGAGCCGCCCCGAGGCTTCGGCGAATGGGGCAGCAAAGAAATGTTTTAAATAAATAAATAAAATAAATAACCCCACCGGGGGCCACGTGCCAGCAGTGGGGGGCCCAGCTCTCGGCTGAAGGAAAAGGTCCTGCCCTGTGTTGCCACTTGGCTCTTGTGCCAACAGGGCCAGGCTGAGCTGGTGCAAGCCTCCACCCTCAGCTCAGTCCTCCGAGGCAAGCACCCCTTTTGCTCCAGCTGGTTGGGGAGAACAAGGAGAAAGACAAACAGCAGCTCTCGCTCACCAATGTCTGATGACACAGCCTGGCTCTCCTCACTCTCCGAGGAGCTCGCGTTGGGCACTGCCTCTTTCTGGGCTGGATACATCCCACTGATGATTCGCGCCATTACCTCTTGCTCCACCCTAACAAAACCACAATTTGCATTTGTGCTCCACGTGCCATCATGCTGTCAGCATCCGTAACAGCAAGCAGAGAAATTGAAGAACTTCGTTCATGAGCTTCCTCCCCCCGTCCCCCCATGTCAGGTGTGATTTCCCTCACCCTCGTGGGGCTTCAGCCGCCTTTCTGCCTGTATCCGCCTGAGGCAACCTCTGCTCTTTATACAGGCAGCTCAGAATCCTCCCTGAAATGACAGCTTCTCTTCTCCTACATGGCCTGGAAGGCTCTGCCAGCTTTACCTGCATGGTGCCTCTCCCTGCTCCACTTTCAAATCCCAGAACGCCAATTCCTTTGCAAAGACTCCTTATTCTTATCACGCCGCTCCCGGGCAAGCGAATGCAGGCAGACGCACGCGGCTGCGACCTCGACGGCAGCCAGCTCCACCGGCCAGTGCGGCCGCACGCGGCGCCGGAGAGCGCCGCCCGCCAGCCCAGGTGATTGGGCGCGCGCGGTGCGCGACGGGGCGGGTCTCGGAGGCGCCCTGCGGAGTCAAAGCCGCGGCAACGGCCAGGAGGGAACGGCCCCCCAGGCAGGAAACACCGACCCCGCGCTGCAAGAGACGCTTCCACCCACCCCCAGCATCACGCCGCTCCCGGGCAAGCGAATGCAGGCAGACGCACGCGGCTGCGACCTCGACGGCAGCCAGCTCCACCGGCCAGCGCGGCCGCACGCGGCGCCGGAGAGCGCCGCCCGCCAGCCCAGGTGATCGGGCGCGCGCGGTGCGCGACGGGGCGGGTCTCGGAGGCGCCCTGCGGAGTCAAAGCCGCAGCAACGGCCGGGGCCGGCGGCCTCGGGCCGGCGGCCGAAGGGCGGCGACCAAAGGGGTCGCCGCCGTTTGGGGTGCCGTTCGGGGGGACAAGAGGGGGGCTGGGCTGGCCATGGACTCTTGTTGAAATAGGCTTGCCTACTGCTGATTCTCAGGGAAGAGGAAGGATCCCCTTTTTCTTTTTTTTCTTTTTATCGTTCTTTTTCTCCTCCTCCGACCTACTTTATAATCTTACCCTGCTTTAATTAGTGCTTTGAGTCATTCCTGGCCATGTCGACGTTTATATATCCTGGGGAACCCACGGGGGCTGCTATTGGCGTGGTCACGGGCAATGGTCGTTACAACAATAGGGGCTTAACGTGTCCACGTAGAAGAAGGATGGACAGATGGCTGACACCTGTCCCTCCTTCTGATCCTGCCCCCAACCAGAGGGCGCCAGGTAGCCTTGTCAACCACCCCTCGGGTCTGACGGTGCTGCTGCTCAATGCCAGGTCGATCAATAATAAATCTTCCCTCATCCATGACTTGATTGTGGATGAGGGGGCTGACCTGGCTTGCATAACGGAGACCTGGGCGGGAGAGGGAGGGGATGTTGCCCTCTCCCAGTTGTGCCCGCCCGGGTATCTGGTTCAACACTGTTCACGCCCAGAAGGGAGGGGAGGGGGAGTCGCGTTGGTTTACAGAGCCTCCATCTCTCTCACGGGTCTTCCAGTCCCTTTGAGACCAGGGCTGGAGTGCCTCTACTTGGTGTTGGGCGAACGAGACAGATTGGGGATTCTATTGGTGTACCGTGCACCTTTCTGCCCAGCAGTCTCCCTATCTGAGCTGACAGAGACCGTCTCGGATCTGGTGTTGAGGACCCCCAGGATGTTGGTCCTGGGGGACTTCAATCTCCATGCCGAGTCTGGACTGACCGGGGCGGCTCAGGACTTCATGGCCTCTATGACGGCCATGGGCCTGTCTCAACACGTCACTGGCCCTACCCATGAACGTGGACACACTCTGGACCTGGTATTCACGACGGGGCAGGTAGAGGATGACCTGAGGGTGAAGAACTTATGTTTGACTCCCCTGTCATGGTCAGATCACCTCCTGGTGAGGTTTGTGCTCGAGAGCGGCCTCTCCCTCTATAAGAGTGCGGACCCGATTGTATGGGCCCGCCCCCGGAGCCGGATGGATCCGGATGGATTCCTGGGGACCCTGGGGGAATTTCCGGCTGACAAGACTGGTGCTCCTGTCGAGGCTCTGGTCGAACTGTGGAACGGAGAGATGACCAGGGCTGTGGACACGATCGCTCCTAAGCGTCCTCTCCCACCGGGCAGAGTCCGCTCTTCCCCTTGGTATACACCTGAATTACGGGCGATGAAGCGAGTTGGGAGACGGCTAGAGCGTAGGTGGAGGAAATCACGGGATGAATCTGACCGAACACACTTGAGAGCCCACTATCAGGCCTATGCTGTGGCGGTGAAGGCGGCGAAAAAGAAGTTTTTTTCCGCTTCCATTGCCTCCTCACAATGCCGTCCAGCGGAGCTTTTTCGAGTGGTGCAAGGCCTGGTTCGCCCGGGTCCTAAGGAAGATCCGATGCCACCCTCAAAGGCCCGCTGTGACGACTTTGCCAGGCATTTCAGGGAGAAAATCGCTCAGATTCGTCACGAGCTGGACTCCACTAATGAATCAGAGGTCTCTGAGGAGTCGCCAATGCCACCGTCTGGTCCAAAATTACTGGAGGAATTTCAATTATTGCGGCCCAATGATGTGGACAAGGTGCTTGGAAGAGTACGTCCCACCACGTGCCTATTGGATCCTTGCCCGTCTTGGTTAATAAATAACTCCAAGCACGGGATTGGGACCTGGATTTTGGAAGTGGTTAACGCTTCTCTGAGGGAGGGTCGAGTGCCTGCCCCTTTAAAGGAGGCGGTAATACGACCGGTCCTGAAGAAAGCGTCACTGGATCCAGAGATGGCCACTAACTATAGACCTGTGGCCAACATCCCGTTTCTGGGCAAGGTGCTGGAGCGAGTGGTGGCGGGACAACTCCAAGCACTCTTGGAGGAAACTGATTATCTGGATCCTTTTCAGTCCGGCTTCAGACCCGGGTACAGTACTGAATCTGCCTTGGTCGCCCTGTACGACGACCTGTGCAGGGAGAAGGACAGGGGGAGTACATCCCTGTTGGTTCTTCTGGACCTCTCGGCGGCTTTCGATACCATCGACCATGGTATCCTTCTGGATAGACTTGCGGGATTGGGGGTTGGAGGCACTGCTTTGCAGTGGTTCCGCTCCTATCTCGACGGTCGATTCCAGAAGGTAGTGCTGGGGGACCATGTCTCTACGTCATGGCAGCTATGCCATGGGGTACCACAGGGCTCCATTCTATCCCCTCTGCTATTTAACATCTATATGAAACCGCTGGGAGAGGTCATCAGGAGGTGTGGGCTGCGGAATCATCAATACGCTGATGATACCCAGCTTTACCTCTCATTCTCCACTAATCCAGGTGAGGCAGTGGCTGTGCTGAACCGGTGCTTGGCCGAGGTAAGGGAATGGATGAGGGCCAATAAACTGAAACTCAACCCAGACAAGACGGAGGTCCTGTTGGTTGGCGGATCGGGTTTCGGAGAGGGTGGATTTGACCTGGTCCTGAATGGTGCAACACTCCCTCTTAGGGATAAGGTCCGCAGCTTAGGAGTACTCCTCGACCCGGAGCTTTCTTTGGAAGCTCAGGTGACAGCGGTAGCGAGGAACGCCTTCCTTCAGCTTCGGCTGATTAATCAGCTGCGCCCCTACCTGGAATACGACTGCCTGGCGACGGTGACACACGCGCTGGTGACTTCCCGCCTAGACTTCTGTAACGCGCTTTATGTGGGGCTTCCCCTGAAGACAGTCCGAACACTTCAATTGGTGCAAAATAGAGCTGCCAGGTTGCTGACGGGGACGGGGCGTTATGCTCACATGACTCCAGTCCTCCATCAGCTTCACTGGCTTCCCATTGAAGCCCGGGCCCAATTCAAGGTGTTGATTATGACCTACAAAGCCCTAAACAGCTTGGGTCCTGGCTACCTGAACGAGCGCTTACGTCCGTATATGCCCGACCGCCCTTTGAGATCTGCGGGAGAGTCCCTTCTCCGGGAACCCTCCATGAAAGAAATTAGGAGAGTAAGTACCCGGAGGAGGGCTTTCTCTGCGGTGGCGCCCAACCTATGGAATTCACTCCCCAAAGAGGTCCGCCTGGCACCGTCGTTACTGGTTTTTCGGCGCCAGGTAAAGACCTTTTTATTTAAACATCATTTCAATTGTTAAAACATATGATCTGGCCTGGGCAACTTCTTCTTCCTTCTCTTTCTCCTCCTATATTTTTATTTTATACTGATAATTTTAATTTTGTATTTGTAAATCAATGTATTTTTTGTATTGTTATATTTAATGGTAATTTATTATGTACTATTGTATTTCAATGTATTTTATCATGTTGTAAGCCGCCCCGAGGTTTCGGCAAGGGGCGGCATAGAAATGTTATAATAATAATAATAATAATAATATTCTGCACGCCTATCTGAAACTAGGAGTAAGCGCTTATCCGTGCCTTCTCCATCTTTCTTGTGCCTTCCCCCTTTCCTCCCGCCCTGCCTCTGTTGCATCCACTGTGTAGAAAACTTATACTGGATTGCAACCTCCTCAGGCCAAGGATCTTCCTGTTTTGCGTGTGCCGTGCTGCAAAATGTTGTGTGCACTGAGGGAGGCAGGAAGAACGAAACGAGAAGTGTTACCAAGCGAGGGTGAAGTGCGACAATCGCTGACTGGGGGACTCACCAACCAACCAGTTTGTTCTCCAGAGTCTCTCGCTTCTCTATAATCTCATCCAGGATGTCTGCTGAGACTTGAGGAGCAGGAGCTGCTGGCGGAAATGGAGGGCCGTTATATTTGGGAGACTCTGCTTCTCCTCGTCTGCTGAACTCTAGGACTGGCTCTGGGAAGTCTGGCGCTCCATCGCTTCCATCACCTCCTTCTTCCTAATAGCAACAGGGACAATTTCGTGAGAACTTGGCCAAGCACATTTTCACGACGCCTCTGCTTCACAGAACAGCGGGGAAATGCAAATCGGCACACAGAGCGCTCCCACCTCACAGAGCTCAGCTGCATCTCTGTGGGTGGCTCTGTGGCCTATGCCCGACAGGTAGCCTTGACAGCAGGTACAGTCGGATTCTCTTCCCCACCAGGTCCCGGTTTGTTGCCTAACCTGGTTCCCAGCTGCCCTAAGGTCTTTGCTAGGTGCCTGAGAATTTCATACCCTGAGGCTACATGTGGAGAGAGTCCCTTGGGGCAGCGGAAACCCTAGGCCTGGAAGCGGGGTGATCACAAAAACAGAAGGGGGC
Source organism: Varanus komodoensis (assembly GCF_004798865.1). Lineage (NCBI taxonomy): Eukaryota > Metazoa > Chordata > Lepidosauria > Squamata > Varanidae > Varanus > Varanus komodoensis. The sequence goes on from NW_025335761.1 coordinate 61,415,143, forward strand.
CAACACACACACGGAAGGGGGCAGGAGCACAAGCGTGGCTTCGGGCATGACCAGTGGGATGTTTGACTTTGTGTGACCTGCAGACCCCTTGTGCTCTGTCAGCAGCCAGTTTTGAAAGTGCCCAGTTTCAGAAATGAGGTTTGCCATCTGGCTTTGGAAGCTCTTGCTCATGGGTCCTCAAACTACAACCCGCAGGCTGGATCCAGCCCACCTCAATGCTTTTGGACTCACTCAGAGAAAACAATCTCCAAGCGAATCCAAACGCCCTGAACTGGTACAGGCATTCTTTGAAACTGAGCGGAGAGCCGGTGCACGCGCCTAATTGTAAAAGCCCAACAGCTCTTCCCCACCTCATCTTGGTTTTCTGCTGCAGCCCAAGGGAGCAAACATGCTTCCCTTATTTTTGATGTTAATTTTTAATGTTCAGTGTCTATAGGACTTCATTCTTATTTTTTTCAAACTATAGTCCAGCCCCCAACAGTCTGAGGGACAGTGAACTGGCCCCGTTTAAAGAGTCTGAGGACCCCTGCTCTTGCTAAACAGAGAGAGAGGACCGATCAAAGCCCTCCCGAGCATGTGAGACGAGCCATGCAGCCCTCTGAAACCCAGGCACAGATGCTGCTGCTCAAATTCTGCGCTTTCATCAGGCTGTGTGCACACTGCCATTTGATTGTTCCTCACCTAGATGCAGAACTTGTCTTGAACCTCAAGCTCAGGGCTGCTTGTCTGGAACTAGTTCTGTGTGTCGCCTGTGCAGTCACACCTAAGGGATATATGCCTGTGCAGAGCAGCATTTGGGAGGGAAAACAATCCAGTGATTGGGAAGGAGCCCCCGCTACTGGCACATGGCTCAGGGGTGCATGGGAGGCCCCTCCCTCCCTCCGGTCCCAACTCTGGAGCCATGCAGGGCATGGGCTTTCTCCACTCAGAGGCAGCACCAGCAAGCTCCTCCAGTCTCTACAAGTCTCCCCAGGCCTCGTCTACACAGGGGTGGATGCCGTGGAAGTGGCTGCACAAAAACCACGAAGCAAAAAATGCTGCACTACATAATAGGCCCACACAGTAAGGCCACAAAGAAGGCCCTTGGGAAGCCAAGATCGGGGGTGGCCAGCTTGCCTGGGATCATAACATGGCTCCACTGCAGATATCATATCTGAGCCCAGGACACCCCAGTTCAAGTCCGCCATCCTGGATGAGAGGTCTGCCCCTCCCTCTTTCCCTCTCCAGCTGATGAAATTTCAAAAGCCCAGTTCTTTTAATAAAGCTGAACAGGTTCTGGAACAGTATAAATCAAAGTAGCATTTTCCTTGACACGTGGGAGAAGCATCTGCCCATGCAAGAGCCGAATTCAAGCAGAAACTTCCCCTCTTCCCCTTCCTTTCAGGAAAGCTTCGATTCCGCCATCGGGGTAGGCCTTGCTGCTTGGAGGCCAGATGGTGGGAACACCAGCCACTCCACAACTGGCCTGCTTGCTTCACCTGCCGACTCCTGACTGGGTCAAGCAGCTCCCCCTGCTCCTCCTCTCCCTCCAGCTCTGAAACGTCTCCCTCTTCTTCCAAGGCAGGCTGGTGGTCACACTCCGCTTGAGAATCTTCACCAGGTTGCCTCGGAACTGCCACAGCACCTGCCCGCCTCAGCCCCTTCGCCGCCTCCTCAGACTCAGGCCCAGGCCCAGGCCCATCTGTGTGAGCAGACTGGACTGCGCGAGACTTAGGCCCCCTCTCCACAATTCTGTTCCTTGCAGACTCTCAGTGTTTCAAAAGATGGCTGCCAGAGCAACCGATACACTTCTTCGGTGCACACTAAGCACACTTGCACTCACGGAGGAAAGTACACGGCATGCCCTAACATCAAGGCCGCGTGCCGGAAAGGCTCTTTTTTAACAACAGACCTAACTGTTGGCAAACATTTTCCCCCACCGGGCTATCAGAATTCATACCTGTAATTCACTGGATGGCAGAAGTACAGTTTGCTAACCAAATGAGAAGTTGCTTGGACATTTCTATTTAGACGCAACCAGCTCTAAAGGGTTCAAGGAGAGGCACAGAGGGCTGAACCGAGATGGCTGGCGTGGCCCAGTATCACTTTCACGGCTGCCTCTTCCCTAATGCTTTTTGACACTCCCTGCAAATGCATTTTGAACGTTATTCATCTTGTCTCTCTGTTTGCTCTGCCCCCTGCTCAGTGATCCTCTCCCTGTCATCTCCTGCAACTGTGCTGACACACGTGACCCTTTTGGCAGTGCCAGCATTCCACGTGCAGCGGCGTCCCGGAGGCCTGTAGGCGAAATCACGTGGGTCGCCACAGCCGGTGGCGCTGAATAGCAGTGAGAGCGAGCAGGGGCAAGGCCAGTGACTCCTGAGAGCCCAAAGCATCGGCAGCCGGGCTATGGAGGGGCCCTGACCACGCCGGGAGTATTCAACAGTGGGGGCAGCTAATACTACTCTTAGCTCATAGAGGATGCCTAACAAAAAGTGAGCGTCCCGCCAGACAACGCAGAGACATCGCTTTGAGTGCCTGTGCTTCCAGCAAAGCTGTTAAAAGGCTTTGCCTTTGATGTCTTAAATGTTTCTCCCCTTTATAGTAAGAATATATATGCTTCCAGATTAAAGTCGACTCTTGCACATCTTCCAGCTCATCGTCGAAGCTAACCAAAGCCAAACATGTGCTAGACTTAGAATGCTTTTGAAGACTTTGTGGTTGAACACAGAGCTACAATTGCCAAGGATGCAGGATAAAAGTAATTCCTGAGAAAATGGGAGAAGGGGCAAGGGGGAAAAACTTGGTTGCATCTTAAAAAATGGTGCTTCTGTTCTCTTTAATTGCTGGTTCATAAGCTTTCTTCACATAAGCTGGAAATAAAAGGCTAGGTGGTTTCTCTTTACTTTTTAACAAAGAGAAAATGTTTTCCCTAAGGAGGCGATTCCTTGCTTCTGACATGATTACAGCCTATGTAACAGAGTGGGGAATATTGCAATCATTTTTCTAGACTGGGGAAAAAAGCAAGCAAACTGCAAAAAATCAACACCAAAGCCACGACAGATGCAAGGGCCACCTGCAAAGACGGCTGCTCAAGCTGGTGTCTTTTCAGTAATGAAATTTATTTATTATTTATTTAGATGCCAGGAAGCACTTCCTGACAGTTAGGAACCTGAGGGTATGGAATGGGCTTCCACGGGAGGTGACTGAGGCCCCACCGGTGCGGGTGTTCAAGGATAGGCTGGACATGCACATGGTGGGCATGTTGTGAGCGGAGCCAGCTGGAGCCGGGGGGCAAACTAGATGGCCCAGGAGGCCTCTTCTGACTCACTCTGTTTCTATATTTGTTTTTACGTTATTATATTTGTATTCCACCTTTCTCCCCTTGTGGAACTCAAGGTGGGTGTATACATTTCCCAGGTGGTCTCCCCTCCAAGCTCAGGCCAGCCCCAGGCCTGCTGAGCTTCTACATGGTACATGCCTTCTGTGCCTCCAGACCATACTCTGGGCAGAGGTTTTCAGCTGAAATTCAAGGATTATCCAAACTGTTTCATTAACAGGTGGTCTAGACAATCACCAATATGAGTTACTAGCCAATATAAGTTTCATAAATGTTAACACAAAGGGGGCTTTTTCTAGAAGTGATGCACAAGAAAATAAACATGGACATTCAGTTTTAAAAAGCACAAACTACCAAAATTATACTGTGGCGCCTCATACTTTGAACTTAATTCATTTCAGGAAGCTGTTTGTACTCTGAATTGTTCAAGGTCTGAATCAATTTCCCCCATTAGAAATAATGGAAAGTGAATTAATCTGTTCCCAGTCCTAAACAATATTCAATACACTGAAAACAAATGAAAAGGCATGTACTGAAAAGGCGCTGAGAACGATCGAAAACCTGGGCGCACAACGGATGATGTTTCCACAGTGACCACATTTTTCACTGCATGTGCAGTTCAAACGTAGAAGCATGTTTGAACTTGGATACAATTTTATGTGGATTTTAGTGTTCAAACTCTGGAACATCTGAACTTAGGGTCATTCCAAGTTTGAGGCACCAATGCACTTGTCTAGAGAACCAGTGTTTTCCTGGCTGGGCACCCGACTCCGGCTTGCTTCCTCTGCCCCAGGGCTGATCTGCACTGAGTGTTTACACAGTGCCTGGCAGGCAGCGAGCCCGACTGCTGCACGTCGTACTGCAGATACGCTAAGAGGGCTGGCTGGTGCACATGCCGCCTGCCGCCTGTCCTGCAGGTGAATTCTACTTCTGCGTGCATCGGTGGGCTTGGTGCACCTAGCAGGAGAACAATCCAGTGCAAAGAAGGGACCCACTAGCATTCGCAGACTTGATCTCTGCGTGGCTTGCTTCCACAATGCACCCAACAGACTCCTGGGCACCCTGTGGGTACAGCCCCCCTCTGACACCCTTCTTCCCCAAGTAAATATTATTCTGTCGTGCCCAAAATATCAGTTTAATAAAGTAAATAAATGCCAGGTTATCAGCAGGTTTTAAAGCACTTCAAGTGGACTGGTAGCAGCGGAAAACAGCCAGCTTGTGGAAGTCCTGAGTTACATTGGCAAACAGTTCGTTAGGGCCTCCAATATAAGCGTTTGCTAATGAAGTAAGAAAATAAGAAGCCACAGGTGACTTCCTGGCGCTCCTTCCACTTATGCAGCTTGCTGCACTCATCTGTTGCTGCCGCGAGAGCTTCAGTTGCGCGTTTTTCTAAGGGAGCTTCAGGTGAAATGCAGGCCAACTAGCAAAATCAATGTGACTGCAATAGTGAGGGCTGAATTTTTACAAATGCAACTTGGCGAGTTTGTTTCTTTAGAAATCATTTGGCATGGATAAATTGTACCTTCCTGGTATCCACCTTTTAATCAAGAACGGTGATCCTTTCTCCACTGAAGGAGAGAGGCTATGGGCAAACCTACCTGACTGACATCAATAACATCGACTAAGTCAGCACCAGGAAGCTTCAGTTCTTCATCTGGGAGGTGGCGGCTTTCTGAAGAGGTCTGTAAAAGGATAACTTAAGTAGCCTTGAGACATTGCTCCAGTAAACATGCAAAAAGCCTAATGCAGTGCTCGTGCTACACAGAAAGTGAGTGGGATGTGGAAACTTCAGCAATCCACTGTTTCAGTTTCCTTACATGTGGCAGCAAAAACCTGGCAACCCGATGCTGTTTGGCATCTCAGAGATTAAGACGGTTGTGGTTACGGCACAAGTTTTTGTGGACTGCTACGACGGACACATGGAAGGCTCTCTTCCCCTGGCAGAGATGTGCCCCAGGGGCAGTGACGTAAGCAGACCAAACGGCAAGAATACAGTCTGTGCAATTTCAAGATGCGACCCTATATGCACATTTACTTGGCACTAACAGTGTAATCCCATGTATATTTACTTACGGAAAAGTCCCCCAGAGTTCAGTATGATGTGTTCTCCATTAAGCGGCACTAAACACAGTGTAAAAAGATATGGGATTTGGGCAGCGGTGCCAGATTTTGAGTCAAGAGGCAAAGGATTTCATGGGTCCGAGGCTCAAAAATAAGGCATATGGTATTCGGTGGGCCTTAAAAACTATAAAGAATTGTTTCTCCTTGTAAGCAATTAGTCATATGCAAAGCATCCCTTTCTGTGACATTCTTTCCCCCAACAAACACCTTCCTTCTCTCTGGTCAAGGAAGCCCACCAGGACACGACTTGGTACTAATTCAGCACGTATGTGTCAGCAACCAACAGAAGTGAATTGAGATACCTGCCTTTGCAGGAAGAGATGGTGCAGGAATCTGGCTTACACTTGTGCTGCAGCTTGAAATGCTGTCAATGTCAACGTTGGGCAACACCTGGAAAGAAAAGAGCTCACTGTCTTAAACTCATTTCTCCAATTCGGAAGGGTCAAGAGTAGTGGTATAGTGGAGATGCTCATCAGATTAGTCTGCACAGCCCCCAGGAGATGCAAAGATTCACATTAAACAAGTTTGGCCATTTTGCCTCTTCCAGGGACAGGTACTCAGCCAAGCAAATGGGTCTTAATTGCCTATTCCATACCAACCCACAGCAAATCATAGCATTGCAGTAATACGCTGAGCTGCTGGGGAAATCCGTTTTCGCTCAGCCTCTGGGAGGACTGCACCTGAACACAAGGGAAACAGTGGCATTGGAGGGAGTGGAGATGATGATGTTAACCTTGCTAATCAAACCATCCTGGCACTTGGATCCTGCCAGACCTGGCTCCACTACGCCTCTGGTCGAAAAGGAAGAAGCTGCTCTGCAGAAGCTCAAAGCTGTTTGCATATGCCTCCTATTCGCCATTTATCTTCATAACAACCCTGTGAGGTAGGTCAGACTGAGAGTAAGTGGCTGGCCCAGGGTGATAAGCAGGATGGTCACGGATGAGCAGGGACTAGAACCCAGATCTCTTGAATCCCGGTCCAACATTCCAACCACCCTACAGGCTTTAATAAATATTAAATTACTGATCAATATTACAACAGTAACTAAATATTATGAGCCGGACAGTAGCCTCTATAAAGAATATTGCAGCTGGAAATACTCCCTGGAAGACCATCTCCTGAGCAGGCCTGCATTTCATGGAAAAAGAGAATCTGAAAGCAGAAATCCTCCAACTACCTTTTCATCGAACCAGCAACTACTTCTATTCCCACTCAAGAGGAGGAGCTAGAACCATTCAGAGAACGGTCTGCCAACTGCTGGAAAGAGAAGAGGTCTAGCCGGTGTGAATGAGACACTGACTTTAACAAACCGCTAGCAAGTGCTAACAGTAAAACCATTCCAGTGTGTCAGAAACTGGATGACAGTTCAGCAGGATGACGACAGGCACTCATAGGAAAACACCCCGAGGGTCAGGAAATACGTTACATGTGTCTGCTTTCTCTCTTTGGAGAAAGTTTTTGTAAGATTCCACATATGAAATTTTGGTTTGGAAACAACACCACCACCACCACCAAAATCCCAACTGCTAACAATGAAAACAGTAATGTCTTCAGTGTAAGTCAGATTTAAAAGAAAATCTACTTCGGGAGGAGGAAATGGTCGCCAAAATCATACTTCTGAGCAGTTCAGGTCCTGAAGAAATTTCCAAATATGTGTGGGCAAGCACTTGGAAGACACTTGGAATAGAGGGAATGTGAGGGAGAGAAATAACTGAGAAAGGTCAGGCAAGCACCAAATCATTCTGATTTTCTGAATAGACTCCTAGTAGATGAGGTTATTAAAAATAACAAACTATTCATATTTATGTACTTTATTCATAAAGTATATAAACTTTCTGTAAGGAAACTTTATTCCATACAAAAACAAGGCTTACCTGCCAGCTCCTTTATATTCTCGCAAGCCACACCCAAAAATCAGCTGAGGGGCTGACCTCCTGGTGACGGTTTTTCCCCACCACACGCTAGATATTCATTTGGGTGCCTCCATTACAAGCACCTGTGGTCAGTAGGCCAGCAACAACATCCACGTGGCAGGAGCACAACAGCCTGAGCATCATTTTAGTCAGGTATGTTAGAGCCACACGACAGATGGGGTAAAAGTTGTCTTCATTCCTTTAACCTGCTGATTCTCCCAAGATTTTTGCTATCATGTTTTTACTGTACAGATTAGGAGGACTAGAACCTTAGTTTTGTTTGCATATTAAATCAGGATACCACAAGATCCCACCAGCTGAGCAAAAGGGGGAGAGGAGTTTCCTTTTGTCACTTACTTGTTTATTTATACATGTATTTATGGGTCGCCTATAACTGCCGAGGAACCACTGTCAGCAAATCTATGGCACATATTTCCACCAGGAAATACTGATATCAAGTTGCTCAGAAGCTCTGAGTAAACTCAAATGAAAGATGAAATAGCAGTCAGGTTCAATTTGTTAATCTAACTCCTGCCGTTCTTTTTTCTTACCTGCACAGTCAGCTTTGGAGGGTCCCTTTTCTCCGATTTCATCTCTATGACTGCAGCATTTGGCTTCTTCACCCTGGATTGGGGCTTTGGGAGAGGAGGAACAGAAGCTGCCACGGTAACAGGATGGAATTCACCTATATTTGCTCCTGCAGGCTGAGGAGAGACACTGTCGATCTGTTTTTGACCTGATGCAAGTTGAAAACAAAACACGATAAATCCTGGTGCAGGACACCAATTTCAAGTGGAAAGAATGCTGAATAAATGCAGTGCTTTGGGGGGAAGGGTGGGTGCAGTCAAGGCTACCTACGCCAGACCAGGAGCAAAGGCAAATTATGGCAAGGGATGCCAAGAGTTTGCCACACTGAGACGACCCATGCACGGTTGTAGCCTTGAAAAAAATGTGACTTTCTGTACTAGAGAGTAAGATAAGGGGGGTGCAGAGGGGAAAGAGGACAAAAAAGATCCTGAAGCTTCTCCTTCACCCCGGCACATACAACGACTACATGCTGGGACCAAGAGTGAACAAGCCAGAGATTAACTTAATATCCGGATTTTCCATCTAACAAGACGCAGTTCTAAGCCAGGCACGTCCAGGACTATGTCTGAATGGTTATCCCACTGCTGAGACCATGTCAAGTTCAACCCGTTTCCAATTTGCTTCTGCAGTTTCCCTCAAGTCCCTTTTTGGTTTATTGCACTGACATCTAGAGATGGAAAAATGGAACTATGGAGACAATCGTCAGAGCTAAAAGAAAATGTTCCACAAACACACACGCTGTGTTGACAAGAGACAAGGATCCTGCAGAGACCCTGAATGGATTCTTCACAGCTGCAGAATATGAAGAAGAGCTGCCAGGCTCGAATCATTCTGGGGAATGCGGGACATCCAAAGAACAGAAGTGAAGAGAGGAATTAACTGCATATATGGCTTGGTGGAATGTGAGCTTGAGGAGAATGGCAGGAAAGGCCCTTAAGGTTGCAATGCTCAGCTGAAAAAAAATAACCTTTCCACTGTCTGGTGGCTGTGAAAGAGGCAAATTCCATACTGGGGATTATTAGAGGGAAGAGGAGCTGAAAATAAAAACACCGGCACTATAATCTATAGTGCAACCACACTTGGGATACCCTATCAAGTCCTGGGTGTCAGACCTCAAAACGGACATTGCAAGAGCTGGGAAAAGTGCAGAAAGGGGGAAATTATTGGGGTGAAGGAGCAACCTTATTACAAAGAAAGACTGAAGGATTTGGGTTTAAAACAACCATTTTTAAAAAACTAATAGATCACAAGATAGCAAAAAGAACAGCAGCCTCTGGTTCTTTAGTGTAAAAAAAGCTCAGAAGACACGTGGCTGAGGTTTCTAAAATTATGCATGGTAAAAGATGGCTTTCCTTCTTTCATAATACTAGAACCCAAATGGGCTATCCAGTGAAGCTGTTAATTTATTATGTATTTATAGGATTTTAAATGTTTAGCCGAGATGTTAACGGGCTTTTTAATCTTTATTTTATTTAGAGTTATTTATATGTTTTTAATTATGTTGTGAGCTGTCCTGAGGCTTTGATGCGATGGGGGCAGCATAGAAATGTTTTAAATAAATAAATAAACAGTAGGGCGTCCAAGAGCAGCTAAATCACATGCCTACGTAACAAACAGAATTTGTCAGCACAAATTCAGGGATGCCAGAGAGTGAGACTGGACCCATCCTGAGAGAGCCTCACTTCACAGACAGCATAGTCAAACGACAGAGCAGAAATGCATTCTGGGGCTCAGCGTGTAATTCTGGCCTGTGGCGTTTTGCACCAGGAGCCCCAGTTTCTCCCTCACATATAGATCTCCAGGTGAGAAAAGCAGCCAGGCCTCAGCACTCAAACTACAAAACCAAGCAAGGCAACAAAACAATGCAAAACAAAAGGACGATTCTCCACACAAAGGTGCACTCTGAGTGAGCGCAGCCCATGCGCCCCAAGGCCTCTCCGGCTTGTGCCCACACCTAAGGGAATGGCCATGGGGATGAGGTGGCCTTCCAGAGGTCCAGAGTCCGTGTGCCTCTCCTTCGTAGGGCTGAAGAGGTAGTGCAGCTCTTGATGAGACGCAGATCCTAGGCAGGGTCTTGTCGGGTGAGTGGCTCTGCCGGGCGGACAGGGGTTGGTTTGTGTCTTTGCCGATTTTACTTTTGTGCCTGGGAAGAAATGTAGAAACAGAGCGAGTCAGAAGGGTCCTCCTGGGCCATCTAGTCTGAACCCCGGCTCCAGCCAGCTCTGCTCATGACATGACTGCCATGTGCATGTCCAGCCTATCCTTGAACACCCGCACCGGTGGGGCCTCAACCACCTCCCATTGAAGCCCATTCCATAACCTCAGGGTCCTAACTGTCAGGAAGTGCTTCCTGGCATCCAAATCGAACCTTGGTTCCCTGAAGGTCAGATAAATCACGAAACTCATCACTGCTGTGAGCAGAGAAAACCATGCCATTTTAGAGCAAACAAGCAGAATTTCTTCCGCAGTTACACTGTGCTCCTAGGGGTTTGAACAAGGATGGAACAGCAGCTTCCGATAAAAGTGCACCCTGACCATGGAACACCCATTGACTGAGAAATGTTCATTCCCAGAGGCGGGGAAACCCCACGGCCCTCATGAGGTCCCTTTGCACAGCAAAGGTTGCAGGGAGAAGTGCCCACGAGGGACCACTTCCCACCACAGTAGGGCTGCCGAGAGTCTCCATCCTATGCAGGAAAGCCATTCTCTGCAAGGCCAGGGGATTAAACACCTCTGTAGCAGCTTTCCCTGACCTGGTGGTCCTCCAGGTGTGCTGGACTGCAGTTCCTGTGATTCCAATGCCCATGCTGGCTGGGAATGATGGGCATCACAGATCAGCACATCTGGAGTGGATCTGGTCAGGGGAGGCTGATGGGCAAATTCTCTCAACTCTTGCTATTGCCTTCTGCATCCTTTATACATGGGCAGCAGTGGTCACAACAGAATGAGCTTCACCAAGAGATCATTTACTGCAGGCCATAAAGATACAGCCAAAAAGGCATCTCACAAGGTCAGGGCAAAAGAGGGTGTTTAATAGGCCATTTTGAAGTATTGGCTTTTGAAGAGGAAAAGGTATTACCTACCTCTAACGCTCTCTATCAGTTTAGGTCTTGGAGGTTTTGATTTGGGAGGTGGGGAGTTGAACCTGAGATATGGAGACTTCTTAAGTGTACTCCTGCGACCCTGATAAACAGGCCGACCATAAACCTGAGAAAGGGTGTCTTCATTCTGTAACCCCATCCTTGGTCTCAAGGGCCCCTGCAAAAACAGAGAATTATTTTGAAATGTGTATTTTTAAACGGTAGGAAACCAAGGAAGAGTTAACGTGTGTTGGCACACCGGGATGGGCAGCTGCTGGCCCCCCAGATGATTTGGATTAGAACTCCCACACTATTAGCAGTGCTGGCTGCGCTTGGGTGGAAGTGTGGGTCAAAGCATCTCGGGGGCAACAAGCTGCCCATTTTCAACAGAGTGTTGGATTTGGACCAGGAAGTTCAGCCACAAAAGCTGACAGGGTGGCCCTGGCTAAGCTGCTCTTTCCACCTAGCTGCTTCACAAGGCTGTTGCAAGAATAAAGTAGAATAACAACTTTTCTTTTCTTTTATAACTTTTATAACTTTTCTTTTCTTTTATAACTTTTCTTTTATAACTTCTTTTATATCGTTTATATTTTTTATTTATTTTATATTATTAATTTTAATTTTATATTGTTATTTTTATATTGTATTGTATTGTGTTGTAAGCCGCCCCGAGGCTTCGGCAAGGGGCGGCATAGAGATGTTCTAATAACAACAACAACAACAACAACAACTTATTAGAGGACAGGATGGAAATGCATCTGATTACAAGTGCTCCTGTAATTTCTGTGGCACCAACTGACATGGTTTTTTTAGAAAGAAAGATCAGCAAGAGATGAAAATCATGCTCCATTTATTGATTTTTTTGGAATATATATCCCATCCTTCAATAAAATTCCCAGGATAACCTTCAATAAAACACACTTGTCACATGCAAGTTAGAATTACACAAATATACTGCAATAAATGCACAAATTAATAACTTAAAATTATTCAGGAGGCCTCCAGAGGCTAACATGAGCTAAGTATAGGATCCAAGCTGCAGTAGAAAAGAGTTACATTAACTTAAAAGTGTCTTGTGAACATGTCGGGGAAGGCCTCTGCGGGTTCCTTCTCCTCTTCTGCCAGACTGTACCCTGAACCACCTGAAAGAGATCTGTGGACAAAATGGTGGTGGGGGTGGTGAACTAGCATGCAGTCCAGCTCACAGTTGTGTTCCAGCCATCTCCACTCCTGCTGAATGCTCTTTTTCCCCCTGCATAAGCAACAGCAGACCAGGCGCCAGTAACCGAGAAGGGGCTCTCAGGAGCTACTGGGCCAGTTTGCAAGTAATGAGAACTCAAAATTTGAAAAGAAAAAAAAAAGGCTCCTGTTGCAAGCAGGAGCAGAACAACCTACTAACCTTCTTTCTGAGACTTGCTTAGCATCACATGAACTATGACTTCTGCCTCGTTGTTCCCCCAGTAAGTCAGAAAAGAACCCATTGTGGGTTGTTATGTAGGAACCAGGCAGTTCTTTCAGCTATTCGAGTCACCTCCATGTTCCAGAGGGACCGGTTTATCTATAGGAACGGCAGCCGTGGCAACCAGCTGCTTCTGTAATTCCATCAGATCCCACAAGCCTTTGGGGACAGACCATCCTACTAAGTCCTCCATCCTGGCGGACAAGACAGGCAGCTAAAAACCTTTTCAGAAAGGGATCAAAACCCTAGTAAAATGTATAATCTAAAATGCCAGCACTGGGAGGAAATAAAGAGGAGGGGAGGGCAAGGCAAAGGGAAAAGTAACAAAGGAGATAACAAGAGGACTTTCTTCAAGAGATGGCAATGATGGGGCCTTTTTGGTGGTGGCCTCCCAGAGAGGTCAGCTCAGTCCCAACATTGTCATCTTCTGGGCACCAGGTTAATTCCTTCCTCTATTCCCAGGCGTTTGACATCATAATAGGGTGCTTAGTAGGGCCCAATTTGGGAATTTCTGTGTGCATTTTGATCCAACTTACAGCCAATCATATGCATTCAGGATTTGATTTCTGGTTTGGCTTAGTTGTACTGCTGACGTCCCCTTTATCTCCTTCACGCCTTTACGATCGGACAGACTCGCATGTACATATACAAAGCACAGTGCACATTCTGACATACTAAAAATAACTAATGTTTCCAACAGTTAATAGAAACCAGTTCATTGCAACACTGAGCAAGCATCTTACTGGCACTGTATCCATTCATTACTACCTTTATGAGAACAAAGCCTTTTTAGGAATAGAACATATCCCATGGAAAAGTAGCTTCAGTTTTCAGTCCGCTTCACCGGGACAAACAAAATAGAAGGGCATAGAAAGCAGTGACACCGGGACACCATTTAAAGTTTTCCACGATTCTATAACCATGTTAGTACAAACAAAAAGACTTAGTGGGCAGAGAAGTTAGCCTCCTCAGAATCTTTCTCTCAAGCTTCCTGACAGGCTTGGAAGTATGCAGATAACATCTTTCTAAATTCCAGAAGCTATATAAAAACTAGATAAGCAGCATTTCCAGTGCTTAGGATGCACAGTGTTAATACCTGGCATAACACTTTGACGGGTGGAGAGCAGAAGCAAAATGAAACGGTGCAGCATGTATCTACAAATGCCGTCAATCTGTATAACTGGTAAAGGCAACAGGATTGGACCTCGATCATCATCTGAATTAGAACAACTGGCATTTTTCTCAATTGGCTACTGCTGTCCTTATGAAGTTCTGCTGGAAGCGTCTGGAAGCAGAGCTTCTGCCAAGACGGGGCTGTGTGGTCTGGAACTCTTCTTGCCCAAGTTCTCTGAGATCCAGTCCTACTGCTGGAGGCTGATGCTGCTCGGCTGAGCGTGCAAGAGCCAAACCCCCAGCAGTTGTACAGGGTCTGGTCTATCTAAAAGTCTGATAATTAGAGGACCTGAAACTATACACCTTTTGTGTTTACCCAAAGAGGATTATAAACACACAAAGATCTAGGGCTAAGCACAGCCTCAAGCCACAAGGCTCCTAGGCTGAACCCCCAGCGTCTCCAGGCTGTGCAGTCTCACCTTATCTGCTAGCTTTTGAGAGGGCCTTGCCACAGGAAAAGGCTTCTTAGCAGGGATTCCCGGAGCAGATCGAGATTTTGCATTCATTTCCCTGCTGCCCTTCACAGTCCTGATGGCCTGCTGTGTCTTGAGGCAGTCGTTCTTTGCCATTTCATCCTGAAAACAGAATGAAAAAGCAGCAGTAAGTTTACACTCTGCAATGCTCCCGTGAACAGATCTGACACATCAGTTATGGTTCCAACAGATGGTACTAGGATACAGGAGGGCAGGTAAGGCGTCCGATGACACAAGACCATGAAGGTCATATTGAGCCATTCAACCAACCATTGTCTGTTTTTCAAATAAGCCCTCAAAGGTGCATTTCCACTAGGCCACCAGTGCTCAGTCAATTCACACAGTGCAAGGATAAGCGACCTCTAGCACTACACCAGTAGTGGACGTTTTTGTGGGAAACCTGTCACACTAACGTACACCAGTGTGCTGGAGGCTGCTGATGCCTGGGCCCTGTCAACGCCTTACGTATGGTGGCCCTGTTGGCCAGTCTTTTCCATAAAGTAAATGTGACGAAAGGCACGATCCTACATATGCCGAAGCAGCAAAAAGCACTGCAATTCCAACGATGCCCAGACAGCTAAAGCATTAATGTATTTGTATTTTAACTTAATGTTGTAAGCCACCCCAAGGCTTCGGCGAATGGGGCGGCATAAAAATGTCTTAATAAATAATATAAATAAATAAATAGCCTTTATCACGTCTACAGGTTCAAATCAGGGCACTGTAACAGGCCTGAACCCCAAGAAGTCAGACCTGGGTCTCCAGCCCTTGAAGCTGCTAGTACAGAAGCGCTTTAGTCAGCATTGCTCTGACAGTCTGCGTTCACAAAACTAGGGAGTTTTCCTTTCCTGATGTCGAGATGGCACAAGGACAATGCACACTGCCCTTAAACACTCTTTATCAGGTGTTACTTCTGTGAGCAAGAGGCAGTAATGAGCTATGCTTTGATGTTCAGAGAGATGAAACATCGGCCATCAGGGAGGCCTCTTCCTTGCTAACTCACTATACTTCATTCTCTCTTAGCACCTGTGTAAACAATGTAACTCCTATAACCATATATTTTGATTACGTAGAATGTTGTATGCATACATTGCAAGGCCACAGGGTTTTAATCTATACAAGCTAGCCACTTTCTTTGTTCTTTGGTTCAGAGTCTTTTCAAGGGGGAGTCTGCTTTTTTTTCTGAACCTAGCTGACTGGAGTCCTACCTTGCAGGAGCCCTTGCTGTGTGGTGTAAGAGGCCTGCTGCTAACAGTTTTGGAAGGCTAGCTAGTATGTTTGGATATTATTATTTTGTAAGCTTCTTTTATATTTTTTATTTATTTTATATTGTTAATTTTAATTTTATATTGTTATTTTTGTATTTTATTGTATTTTATTGTGTTGTAAGCCGCCCCGAGGCTTCGGCAAGGGGCGGCATAGAAATGTTTTAATAAATTAATAAATAAATAAATAAGCTGTCCTAAGCACTTGAAGTGATAGGACGGGGTATAAATATATGGGAGGGAGGGAGGGAGGGAGGGAGAACGAACGAATGAATAAATGACCTTAGTAAAGACTTAAGACATTAGATCTTAGTAAACCTGGAGGTGGCATATCACTCTCTGGAAATTATCTAAAAAACATCCCGCCCCCAGACAGGGCAACAGACATGTCTAACGCAGCCCACTGCTGTATTTTCAGGAACCACCCTATACTCTAGATAACTTTTACAAATGTCCTGATGAGCTTTTGCTCTAGGGCAGTACAGAGCGAAAATGAATGATGGCAGTCCCAAAATAAATATGGTCTTCACCATTATGAGGCCCTGGTATCTCGACCACTGAATTATTCAACACAAGAATGACTCTGCACATGACAGAGATACACAACTGAAATATGGACTCTCCCTTGCCTTGGAAGAGCCACCAAGGAATGGGTGGGAAGCTCATCCAGATTGCTGTTAAATCATCTTCGAGGCCACCTAAAGTCAGTTAAGAAGTCAAATATCCTCTTGCTCCGTTAGCCATAGGTCAAGAGGCCATACCTGGATTTCCTTGCTGATGGCTTTAATCCATTCGTCTACAGTCTTTCTGATCCTTATCTCCTCCAGGACATCTCTAGAAGAAAGGAGGAGAAGGCTAGGTAGCAGAGCATTCCAGCACCTGCTGAAGTGAAACATTGTCCCCAAGGAAGAATTTTGACCTTGTGCAGAAGTGGATTCTCTTTTTGAGTGACAGGAATGTGCACTTTAAACTTTGTTTATCTCCCTGCTCTCTCCAGTGTAACTTCTATAAGTAATTCTGGGATGCACCAACTGTGCTGCCGAGTCTCCCCGATCTCTTGGGAGCTTCGGACACCATCATGCTCGCTATCTTGTGGCACTGCCTCTGTGCACTGCAGCTAGAGCTCTGGGCCGCTGCCACACCGCAGCCCCATGCGCATGCGTCGGCTGGTTTCAGAAAGTAGCACTGGAGCTGTGGGGCCCTGCGAGACTCCATCTTGTCCTCAGTGCTCATTGGTATCCATGGGAAGCTACAGTTTGTGATCTGCAATCCCAGCAGAATTTCAGAAAATCAACAGCTGAAACCCTCCCGCTTCCATTATTATTCCTCCTTCTATATTTTCTGCACCTAAGCCCCTTGTCAGCTAGGTCTAATGGAAGGAATTTTTGAAATGCAGATGTATTTCTTACTTCTAGACTTCCAGACTAGGTCTTACAGTTCAGGAAATACAGAGCATTTTAAGTTAAATTTCTTTTTGCAAAAGTTGGCTTGAAACTCAACATTAAGAAAACTAAGATCATGGCATCCAGTCCTCTCACTTCCTGGCAAATAGATGCAGAAGAAATGGAGGTAGTGACACATTTTATTTTCCTGGGCTCCAAGATCACCTCGGATGGGGACTGCAGCCAAGAAATTAAAAGACGCTTGCTTCTGGGGAGGAAAGCTATGGCAAATCTAGACAGCACACTAAAAAGCAGAGACATCACCCTGCCAACAAAAGTGCGTATAGTCAAGGCTATGGTTTTCCCAGTTGCAATGTATGGCTGTGAAAGCTGGACCATAAGGAAGGCTGAGCGCTGAAGAACTGAGGCCTTTGAATTGCGGTGCTGGTGGAGACTCCTGCGAGTCCCTTGGACCGCAAGGCGATCAAACCGGTCAGTCCAGAGGAGATCAACCCTGGCTGCTCTTTAGAAGGCCAGATCCTGAAGATGAAGCTCAAATACTTTGGCCACCTAATGAGAAGGAAGGACTCCCTGGAGAAGAGCCTAATGCTGGGAACAATTGAGGGCAAAAGAAGAAGGGGATGGCAGAGAATGAAGTGGCTGGATGGAGTCACTGAAGCAGTCGGCATGAGCTTAAGTGGACTCTGGGGGATGGTGGAGGACAGGAAGGCCTGGAGTAATGTTGTCCATGGGGTCATGATGGGTCGGACACGACTTCTCAACAACAACAACAACCTTTTTAATTACCAATCTGAAAGGTCAGTCACGACCACTTTCAAATATGTAATGTTCGATAGGGGAGGAGAGTGGATGAATATCAGTGCAGCCTTGTGGCTAATGGAGTGGGATAAAAAGCTAACAAACTAACAAACACAGATTAAAAAGCAACCGAACTCTACCTGTCTGCTGTCAGCTCATCTATGAAGGAATGCAAGGCATTGCCATCCTTGGCACGAATTATGGCTTCAAGGTTTTCTTCAAGGAGCTTCTTGTTCTTGCGTACTGTTCTCAGGATCTTTTCGGCATCTCTCAGTATGGATTTTGATGCCTTGGTTGACTGGAGAATGGATGACTTAGAAATCTGCTGAAGTTCCGTCAAATTTGGGGCAATGGGATCTTTTTGCTAGATTTCAAGCAAAATCAGCAATGGAAATATCAGCCCCTAATATCCAGCCATTTGAGATATACTGGATAGCACGCCATTAGCCTCTACCTGCTGACAGAAGTGCTTTTCCCAGGGAACTCTCCCTCTTCCTGCAGGCCCCTCACATCCCCTCAGAATCTGTTCCATGGGGTCAAGGACAGATTAGATGGGGGCTGCAGGAGGGAAGGAAGGGAAGCAGCTTTGCGTTGTTTTACTTTGTTATCTACTGTCAAATAAGCACCTCTTGAAATACAGAAGCCTTCCAATGGGACTAGCATTATATGAATATCATTGCCAAAGGCAAACACAGATCACAACATTCATAAAGGAGCCTACCTGTTGTTAAAGCACTGAAGTATAGCTATAGTGTTTCACAATGAAGACTGCAAGCACAGTTCTATAAACATCTACTCAAAAGTCAGTCCCACTGAGTTCAATGGAGCTTGCTTGCACATGTGTGTGACTCCGGCCTTGCCCTGGACGGGGTTGCACTCCCTCTAAAGGACAGAGTCCGCAGCTTAGGAGTGTTCCTCGACCTGGAGCAGTCCTTGGAAGCCCAAGTGACGGCGGTGGCGAGGAGCGCTTTCCTTCAGCTTCGGCTAATCTATCAGCTGCATCCCTACCTGGAGAACGACTGCCTGGCAACAGCAACACACGCACTGGTTACTTCCCGGTTGGACTTCTGTAACATGCTTTATGTGGGGCTGCCCTTGAAGACAGGCCGGATATTTAAGATGGTGCAAAACAGAGCTGCCAGGATGCTGTTGGGGACTGGGTGTTATTCTCATATAACCCCAATCCTCCGTCAGCTCCATTGGCTTCCCATCAAAGTCCAGGCTCAATTCAAGGTGCTGGTTATTACCTATAAAGCCCTTAACGGCTTGGGACCAGGATACCTAAAGGAATGCCTTTTTCCCTATTTGCCCTCCCGCCCCGAGATCGGCAGCAGAGGCCCTCCTCCGGAGGCCCTCCTCCGGGAACCCTCCGTGAAAGATGTTAGGAGACAGAGTACCCAGAGGAGGGCCTTCTCTGCGGTGGCACCCTGACTATGGTATGCGCTCCCCAGAGAGGTCCACCTGGCACTGTCGTTATATGTTTTTTGGCACCAGGTTAAGACCTTTTTATTTAATCAATATTTTAATATGTTTTAATATTGAATTTTATTATTGTATTTTATTAATTTGCAGCCAGAGTGGGTCGTCAATTTATTTATGCTGTTAGCTGTCCAGAAACGTTAGTAATTGGACGGCATACAAATTTTTCAAATGAATAAATAAATATAAGACTGCAGTCTGCAGGGAAATGTTACCAGAAAGCTAAGTAGAAGTAGCTCTGGGTATTTAAGCATACTTCATTCTGATAACACAGCATTTAATGGGATAGCCCACTGCACAGAGCTTCTCGGAATTCAATTTAACTCTTTTTGCTTCTAGAAAATGAACTAATTTTCAGTGAATATGCAGAGTGAAAACATGCCTAGGCCACCTAAAAGCAACCTTTCTAAAATTCCATACAAACTGTATACATTTTCCCTTGCCCTTCACTTCTTTTTTTCTATGGAAAGATCATAACTATGAAATGTAAAAACTCAGCATAAATATAACAGAATTGCCATTAAAAGCAGCATTAAATCAGTCCAGTGACTAAGTTATTTTAAAAGCTGAAAAATGAGCAGGTTTTGTCTGGAGTCAAAAGCAGAGCAATGTGAGTATCAGGTGAGCATTTTTGTGAAGAGCACTCCAACAGACAGAACATAGCAGCTAATGTAGACCTGCACCTGCTTGTCACCAACTGTACCTGAGTCAGTGGGAGCACCTGGTGAAGAGCCTCTGATGACGACTGCAACGAGCAGGCGGCCTGTTCTGGAACTACACGGTCCTTCCCTCGGACGGCTTCTCTTAAGTGTGAGGTAGTCTACAAGTGAACAGAAAAAGGAAGTGACGGAATCTTCACTACTAAAAAAACATTGCCCAGTCTTGCTATGTGTTTGGAGGGCAGCCGGGGGCAATCTGCGATAGCAGAAGCCAGGAAAACCAGCTCCAAGTCCCACTGGGGAACCTTGATTCTTACTGCATGAGGAAGAAAAACAGGAGTGCCTTCGAAGCAGAGGCGGCCTGCTTCGGACCATGGGACTGCCAGTCCCCACTACTGCCCAAGCTGTACAGAAGCAGCACTATACTGTCAGCAGGGTTTTTTTTTAAATAAAGCAACACCCATTTTGCTAATATATGGTGACCAGAAGTTTGACACCAGTGCATTAAGCTAGACGTGTCCACAAACTGAAAGTCTGATGGCCAGACTTATTTAAGTTGTGCACAGACCACTGCTGCTTTGGAGGATTTCAACTGTTTCATGTTCTTATTTAAAAAAAAACTAAGAACATATGAAGAGCTGTACTGAATCAGGCAATGTCCTATGTAGCCAAGCAACGTGTTCCCACACTACCCTACCAGATGCTTTTGGGGAGCCCAGAGGCAGGACATGACGACAACTGCACGCTTCTGCTTGTGTTTCCCAGCAACTGGCATCGTCAGCCACATTTTCTTTATTAGTGGAGATAAACTCTGAATTAGGGGACTGCTACACACTCCCATGGGGCTGCCCTTGAAGATTCTTCGGAAACTGCAGCTTGTGAAACCTGTGGCAGGCAGGCCAATCCCCAGGACCCAAATATCTGAGCACCCACACCAGTTCTGGCCAGTTTGCATTAGTAGCCTATTATGCTTTCAGGCCTGATGCAAATTTGTTCAGCTTAACCCATGCGTCCTCAGACTATGGCCTGCAGGAACGATCCGGCCCACCATGCCCTTTCATCCAGCCCGTGCTGCCGCCCTCGCACGCAATTGCCGTGGGGGCAGGAGGCGGTGGCTTGCTCGCTCCGAGATGGTTTTGGACTCGCTGGGAGATCTCCAAGTGAGCAAGTCGGTGCCGCGCGCACCCAACACCACTTTGCGCGCATTCTATGACGCCTCACCGGCCCACGTGCCCAACCTGCCCCCCTCACCAGCCCGAGTGTGTAGCTGCCACCTTTCCACTGGCCCCCTATTGAAAAAGTTTGAGGACCCCTGGCTTAACCTGTAAAGCTTTACACAGCTTTAGACCACAATTCTTGGCAGAATGCTTCTAGAAGTGGTCTACCAGGATGCTACAATCAACATCTGAGGACTTTCCCTGAGTGCCACCTCCAAGGAGGCTCAGAGGGTGGCAAAAAGGAGGAAGGTCATCTCAGTGGCAGCCCCTCCCCCAACCTCTGGAACGCCCCCCCCCCGCCCCCCCCCCCCCCCCCGGCTGCAACTTGGTCATCTTTTCAGCACCAGGTTAAGACAATCCTCTGTGCAGAGGCATTTAAACATATTAAAGATCTTACGGCCAATGGGAACACCCACATCTGGGGTTTGAACTGGTCATTAAGCACTGTTCTAGCTATGATTTTTTTTAATTCAATTCTTTATTATGGAATATGTTAACATGATTTTTATTGTATCAGGATTCTGTTTAGAAACTACTGTAAGCCACTCAAAGGGTTTTGGCTATTGAGTGGTAAACATGTTAAATGACTATGTAAATAGCCTTCAAGACAATTTTTAATGTTGCCCCATTTCAGGAACAGAAACAAGACAAGTGCTGCTGCTACAGTTTAGTTGTTGCATTGCTATGTTTTGGCACATCTATTTTACCAAGGTTTTTATCTTATTCTTTTGGTCTCTTGGAACAGAAAGGCAGTTGATAAATATCAACCAATCAGTAAATAAATAAATAAATGTGACGTAGGACCTTTATGAAATTATGTGTGTCTGATTTCCATTCCTTTGCATCCTGTAAGACAAAAAATAAAAATACATTATGCTTAAGGCAAATGTCTTAACAGATACACTAGAACTCTGTTAAGATCCACTCTGTATAACTGCAGCAGCTGCTAATACAACTGTGTACTCTTGCTGAAGATTGCATCGAACACAGCCACAAATTCTTCCGCCTGTTTATTAAAAGTGCTTTCAAACTGCTCTTCATTCCTACGGAGAGCGCAGTGGCATGCAAGACCATACAGTCCCTTTATGATCATGCTGGTACATCAAATCCTAGCATTCTCTTATTCTTGGAACACTTTACACTCTGATTAAAGAAAGATCTTGACTCCTTCAAGTCTAAAATTACTCTCCAGGTCTAATAAAAGTGCAGCTCGCAGAAACATGATTTGTACATGATGGTCTGATATAGGGAAGACTGGCTGAGCAAGCTTCATGGCCAGGCAGAGCAGTTTCCCGGGTTCAAGACTCTCTTTCCACACCACCACTCCGTACGTGCCGCAAGCCCTCCCCTTTCCTTCAGAAGCAACCCTAACCCCAACCCCCTCCACCCCGCAAGGGGATGCAAACGGCTTCTGACCTAAAATGGGGAGTGCTGTGCCACTGCATGCTGCCTGCCTGACTTAACCTGCTTACAGCTAAGGCTGAAGACTGAATGTCCAGGCGGTCATGTTTCTGTTTGCTGTCCATATCTCCAAGTGCCTGCTTTTCAGGATTCTAACTTATAGGTCCTTTCACCTTGTTCAAAGTTAAAATATAATTGCATTACTGAAACAGTTAAGTTACCTGCAGGATATTATGCATTTCTCTCTTCAGTTGCCCGAGTTCATGGAGGACATCGTCTGCTTTCTTAACTGTTTTCTCAATTGGATTGATATATGGATTTGTGCTTTTAAATGGCTCTTTCTGCAAAACACTGGGTCTGCCAAAAAGCATATTTCAGGTACTCGTTAATCTTTTGATCATATTATATATTTCTCTTTATAAGTGTGCCTAGAGCAGAAGTGAGTCAAAGGTTTCTAGGTGCATTTGGTTCAGACTTCTAGCAACAGCAATTTGATCCTTCCCTGGCAGCCTACTGGGAAGTAACAGAAATAATGGGGTGGCAGAAAGAAAAAAAGAGGAAGAAAGAGGGTCTGGGGGAGAAGGCAGCATGCGAGAAACCCAAGCTTTCCAGAAGTACAATTGTTTAAAATAATCCTAAGGGAACAAAGAGCAGAAAAAAACAGCCTATCAAGACTGGGCATGTTTAGTAGCAATGGAATGCCGACTGTAAGTTGGGGAGAAAAAAAGGAAATGGGTGGCTGGAGTATATACTGCAACATTTTGTTGTAGGTCATACTAGTTTGATTCTAATTAGGTAATTAAGATTAGGTAGTCCAAGAGAGACAGACAAAGTACAAAGAGGAATTCCCATAGTTTATAAGCTCAAATGTAAATTTTTTTACTTTTTTTTTTTTGTATTTTTTGTGAGCCGCCCTGAGGCTTTGTTGCGATGGGGAGCGGCATAGAAATTTTTTAAATAAATAAATGAAGGAAACAAGGTGTACAATGGACACTTTTGAACCTTGTGCCCATGCAAATCTCTCCCTTTCACACAGAAATAAAACTGCCTCTTCCATTTCAAGCAAGTACATAAGTGCATTATAGGAACAATGTGCCAAGAATTAAGCAAGCGGTGATACAGAAGTAATCTAAGGAAGCATCTTAGTTTTCTAAAGCTTTGATTGATTGAACTGATAGCGGAGTAATTCCTGCTGATCAGGTGAAACATGATTTAGTTTTGTTCAGTTTTTACAGGCCTTCTCTGTGTCCTGCTAAAAAACAAAGTAGTGGGGAGCAACCAGCGCCCCCCCAGATATTTTAGCCTAGAACAGTCACCAGTACCACCAAGGACAGCCCAGCCTTCCCCAGCCTGATGGAATTCCCAGCATTCCAGCCTGCTGGTCATATTGGGTGGGGCTGCCAGCAGCAGAAGGCACCAGGTGGGGAACAGGTGGCATTCTGCGCCCTGACAAATTACGTGTGCTGCCGGGTAGCACACCTGGAGACCATAAGTTGCCCACCCATGGCTTAAATTGACAAGGAACATACTTACCGCTCTCTTTCAAAATACCACGGCATCACACGTTTGTCCGCTGGCTTCTTCCAAGATGTTGTCTGACTTAATGGGGTTTCCTGCGAATTCAGGATTTGCTCTAGAAGTTTCCCTCCACCTGGAAGAGAACATGCCATATTGTGGTGAAATGTGCTTTGTATGGTCTGTGTGAGCACGTTCAATACATAGGGAGTATTATTAGTTTCTCCTCCAGAGAAAGAACACTTTTATCGATTTAGAATTCATCTCTAGGCATGAAGACCAATACCTCATCTATGGACAACAAACTTCTACAGTAAATCTACTGTACAAGCCACTTGTTAAAGCTCTGGAGCAACAGTGAATTGATCTGACCAATATCTGATATTTGTAAGCCAGACAAGGAAATGTCAATTAACAATGCCTGACCTATAACAGACAATTACTGTATAAAGGACTAGAGTACATTTTAATTGTCTGAGATACTTGAAATTCCTGGTGCTCAAAAACTACATATTCTAAAGCAATTCAGAATGCCATCCAGTTAAGTCCAGAACGAACAGGCTGAAGGGCAACAGGGTACACCAGCCAGTGGCACACCTGGTTGGATGAAAAGGAGAAGCACCTTGGAACCCTCCCAGGCCTCACCTGCAGTTCCTCCACAAGAAGACTGGTGCACATTTTCTTTTTCTCCAATAGGTTGCTCCCTCCCTGACATTTTCTGTGACATTTTAGCATCTTTAGAAACGGGCACAGGCGCATATCTACGCGGTGTGGGCGTTCGCAGGGGGGACTTTTGTCTATGAACATGGTTTCCAGAGTGCTGAGAAAAGACTGCAAAGTAGAGGAGGGAATCACTTTACCAGTGGGAAAAACACACATTTAAAGAGAGGGCCAGAAATTACAGATTGTGTTCAAAAGCAGGGCTGGGGATCATGTGGGTCTCCAGATACGGTTCAATTGCAATTCCCATCACCCCTCACCACTGGTCTTGTCGGCTAAGGTTGATGAACACTGCAGTCCAATAACATCCTAAAGGCTGTAGTTTCCTCACTACTGTTCTAAAGCCACCAGAACATGCAAAAGTTAGACATTTACCAAGAGCAAATCATCCCAAAGGATCAGAAAGGATAACTGACACACCGCAAGCTGAAAATGGGTGTGTCATAAACAATGTTAAGTGACAAACTTCTACAGTAGCTTTGCCCAAATTGGTGCAACCCAGATGGCCAACACCTCTGAGAGCACGAGGCCCCGCGGGGAAGACTAATCATCTACTGCAAGCAATCTTTGGCAAGATTGTCATGGATGCTGCCACATCAGCAAGTGCTCCAGGGTAATGTCAGAACCTGAACATGTTTGGTAAGTGGATTTTTCATTAACGTGCCTTTCATTCATCCGCAAAACTGACTGGCGTACTCCTTGGGATGGGAAGAAATGGCCAAGTACAAGCTCGACCATTTCATTCCAGTTCGGAATTTTCAGCTATTCACAGCAGAAGCTATTTGAACATACAATCAACTCCAGATAACACATCAGCCCATGGTTTAAGGACATTTAACCCATTTCATGAGATGGCTGGACTGAGAAACCATGTTTTATATTTGGCTGGCAAACCAGACCTAGAAACCATGGTGTGAAGTAGGTTCGGAAACCCTGGTTTGCTGCTGCTGCATGA
The DNA here is from genome assembly GCF_004798865.1 of Varanus komodoensis. Classification (NCBI taxonomy): domain Eukaryota; kingdom Metazoa; phylum Chordata; class Lepidosauria; order Squamata; family Varanidae; genus Varanus; species Varanus komodoensis. The sequence goes on from NW_025335761.1 coordinate 61,440,681, forward strand.
ATTTCTCCCACCACAAGTATGCCCACTAGTTCCTCCTCAGATATTTTGGCCTACCACTGCCATCAGCCCCAGCCAATGGTGAGGACTGAAGGGAGCTGAGGCCAAGTTGCCCAGCTCCTGCTCATCAGCACAGACCGCACAACAATAAGTGGACAGTGTGAAAACAGACAAGAAATACTGCCCTGTGGTTTGCCTACTGTATGCCTGGAAGCTCATATCATAGTTTAGATTCTGAACTGTGATTAATTCAAACCATGGCTTGCTGAGATCTGAGTTGAACCACCATCTGAGCAGGACAAGGAAGGCAAGAATTTCTCAATCTATGCACAGGGGAATTAAACAATTTTAATGCTATACTTCATTCAAATGTTATGAAGATTTATAAAAAACCTAGATTGCCAAGGACCGAAAAGCACATGACTTGAACAAGAGAAAAAGGAGGTATGCAGCCATGCTCTTTGGTCTTTTGCGGTTCTGTTTACGTTGACAAGAAGACAGAGTAGAAAAGAGAACCTGGGTGTTCTTACCCGGAGCATGTGCTGCTGTAGAAGAAAACGGATGCTGCTGAAGAGAGGAAGGCTGGCGGGCAAGCAAGTTCCCTCCCTTCCGATCATGAACTGCCATTTCTTCGGAAGGTGCTGCACTGAGAGCTCGGAACTGACCCGAGTTGAGTGCGGAGTTAATTAAATGGGACTAGAAAGAAGAGGTCATTGTTTAACATAAAAGTCACTTGATAAAAAGTCACATAAAAGTCAACCTCTGTACACTCAGAGAAAATACCACAACAGCCTGGGGTTCTGCAATGTTTGAAGAGAGGCATACAGCCCCCACCCCCCCGAGGCAAGCTTCTATAAAGACTAGGCAACTAGGAGATTAGCGGCGCAATCCAGCCTCTAGGGACTTCCATTCTGGACTCTACTTAGCCCCAGACTTCAAGGACTTACCTGCCCCCTTTAAAAATCCCCTCAGTCATCTTTTCCCACAGCAGAAGCACACAGCTAATAACAGCCAGTGTGGAACAGTGGTTAGAGGGATGCCATGAGACTTGAGAGGTTCTAGCCTGTTTGGCCACAAAACTTGCTAAATGGTTGGAGCTAGTCCTTGAATCTCAGTAAAACCATGCGTGTTGGAACTGACAGGAAGATATTGTAAGACGACATCAGTATGAACTGTTGGCAGTGTCTGGTACAGTCCTAAATTAGAGGCATTGGAGTATGTAGCATTTAGGCCTAGATTCTCTATAAGGGTCCCAGGAGATAAACAGGTGCAAGACACCGTGATGTGATCATTACACACATCATGTTCCTGAGAGGAGGATTAACTGGGACAGCTGGGTCCTCTTCATCTCGCTCCTCCCCACTCCCAGGCTGCTAGCCTGGAGCTTCAGGAAAGTGCAGAGGCATCTATACAACACACAGCACTGCTTGGTGTAAGTGGCCTTCTCCACAGAATCAGGAGCACGCAGGCGCCCGGGGTTCTTGACAGCCCCCGGGTGACATCCGTCCCACAAGGCCTGCAATCTGAAGGGCCACGTGTATAAGCCCTGCTCTGCTTTCTTATCTACACCCATTTTCTATTAACGTGTGTGGATTCCTTTAATTAGTTTTTAGGGATAACACAAAGGTTTAGCTTCTTCTCAGGCATCCTTGAATCAAAGCTAAGAACCTTGGGTGAACTGCACCCCTCCGGTTAAATCAGCTCCCTTGAAGCGTGGTTGTGAGGATAAAATGGAAGAGGGGGATTGTGTATGTTGCCCAGGGCTCTCTGGAGAAAAAGCTGGGACAGGGATCTAACAAATAACGGGTCCCCAACCACCACCACCCCTCGGCAAGCATCAGCAGCAACAGAAAGGCAGTCAGAAACGTTCTTCTGCAACTGGCATGCCAATTCCCATCCACGGCAAACGAGGGAGTACTTTTTGGGCGTAGGAAAAAAATGGACCAACGTTCTCAGTGGCCGGTCTCATTGGGGAGAAGGGGGCTGGATAAAGAGCCTTTGCCTGCATCTGAGCTCACGTCAGCAAGTCAACAAGCCAAGCCTGTTCAAAAGTTGGCCCCTGCTACAAAGCGAGCGATCGTCGACAGGAGCATCAGAAATACACGGATTCAAACTGGGCATCAAGGATTGAAACTGGGCCAGGGAGGGGGAGAGGAGGGAGGAAAACTGCCAGAACAGAGTGTGGTATGATTTCATATCCCAAGCTGGCATGTCCCCAGACCTAGTTCAGCTGCTGCTTTACCTGTGGGAAATCAGGATTCAGCCCAGGTTCATGGGCACTTTCTCTCCCATCCCTGTCACCAGGCAGACATCAAGGGCTACAGCTGCCAACTGGTTAGCTACCTAGCCTACCTGACCTTGAGAGAGAAAGCCATTAAATGCAGTCCTGGTAATTTAATGTATAAATCACTGCAGCAGGCAGGGCGTGCTCAACACACTGGCTGCGGTCCTGCTGAAAATGGCTTCTCTGAAGCTGCTGTGTTTTATCTGGAGGAAAGGTCTCATCACACTCCTTTAATGTGCAGGATCCCCAAGGTCAACATTCCCCAGCAGCTGCTACTTTCACTTTGGAAAGGGCAACATGCACAGGGGAAGACCTTTTTATTGGATCAACATTTTAATAAGTTTTAATATTGTATTTTTACCATTATATTTTAACCGCAGCCAGAGTGGGTTGATTATTTATTTATGTTTGGTGAAATTTATATTTTATCTGTGTAAGCCATCCTGAGGCTTTTGCAAAGGACGGCATATAAATATCCTAAACAAACAAATAATAAATAAAAACATGAACACTACCACCATGTCATACTGGAATCCATCAAATCACCACACCCAACGGCTTATTAAGTTTGTCTGACACAGAATAAGAGATGTTTAGGCTAACTCTAACTACTCAGGTGACTACAGCCATAATAATTATTATGGGATTTCCACAGTAATGCATATCGGCTGTTTGGACAGCAGCACAAAATGATTGATACAGGATCGGCATAAAGCCGACTTCCCCCCATGTGGAGCCCTCCAGATGCGCTGCTCCTTTCCTCTCCCACCAGCATGGCCACAGCTGGATGAATGCAACACTGCAGGGCTCCTTATGTGCTCTTGCCGATACCTGAATATCCATTTGCCGCTGCTGCAGGTTTTCCAGATGCTGAATTCGCGGTCCCATGAACAGATTCACCTGCTTCTCAAGCTCGCCGACTCTCTGATGGCAAGGGAGCTGCTCCAGCTGCTGAGCCTTCATGTTGGCTTGCTGCTCAGCAACACGCTGCAAATGCTTGTCTGTCTCCTGTAACTTGCTCAGGATTTCAGACACAGAACTCACTTTTGCTTCCAACTCATTCTGGACCTGCAGGAAAAGGCTCTCGTTAAAATTGGAGGAGCTGCGAAAGACGAGCCTTCTTTGTCCTCTCCCACCTGCAGCTGAAGCTGCTTGCAGGTTGGTCTCACCAGCACGAAAACTGTCCTTCAGCACAGCTGAGCCTGGCCTGACAATTTGGAGGACTGTCCAAATTTGCAAAGGATTTCACCCTATGAGGTTCAGTCCTTGAGTTAAACTGGCCTCTCCCAGAGCCATGAATCTGACATTTAGCTTTTTAAAATACCGAGGAAAATGCAAAATAATGATTCTCGTGTTCCATTAGGAGAAAGGCTCACCATGAAAACTTTCTCACCAGAGACATGCTGGCATCACGGCAGCATGAAACGTTTTTGCCTCCCTGTACAGCAGCCTCCTCCAACCTGATGCGCCGACGCAACTCCCAGCTTCTCCCAGCCAGCCAAGGCGGGACTCGCAGCTCAACGCATTCGGGGGGCACCAGACTGGGGAAGCTTCCATCCACGCACCTGCCTAGCAAGTTTATACCACACTGACTTTTCAGCTGGGCAAACACTTCAGTTCCATGACTTGGGTGTAAGAGGGCTTCCCCCAGGTGCCAGCTTCCCCTTTCCGCATCTGCTACCCGCACTCCTGGGCCCCTCTCTCCAGAGCGGCTTCTTCAACCCACATGAAATGAAGGGCTGACAAAACTCTGATTCGCTCTCCCACACGTACATGGAAATGTCTTCTGCATGTGGATGGCGCTCTTGGATTGGGATACCTTCACACACGCATCACAACGCATTGTCAACGATCTGGTCTCTATTCCTCATTTTAAAGGGGAGTGCAGCCTTTCCCAGAACCGTGCTTTGATCTGCACTAGCAAAACACGATTCATATGTAGAACTGAGCAAGAACGCAAGAACATCAAGAGCCCTCCAGGACCAAGCCAAGGTCTACCAAGTCCGGCATTCTGCGTGCACAGTGGCCCACCAGCTGCTCATAGGAAACCCACAAGCAGGTTAGGAGTGGAACCCTTTCTGCCCAAGCGCAGTGCACACGTTCCCTGCAGAACTCTAGAGCAAGATCCAGACGCCTGCTCAGTCACTAGCCCGGTTCATTCAACCATCAAAGCCCAGCTGGGCACGCCATGTTCTGGTGCCCACCAGGACCAGGCTGCCGAGACGAGCGCACACAGCCACAGCCTCTCGCTACCTGTGAGCCTAGCCAGAGTGGGCTGCCAGGGTATTGAGAAGCCACCCAAAACCCATGGCCTGTTTTAGGGTGGCATGTGGCTTATCAGCCAATCCACCTTCTCTGGGGTTGCACAGAGAAGCGTGCCCCCCTATTTTTTAAATTGGCCACTGCCATGAGAGGCCCTGCGGGACAATTCACCTGTGGTGCCTTTCCATACGTGAGAAGTGGGCCAACGACTCATGAGGTGACCCGAGGCAAGCCACTGCTTCAGTCCTCCAACTTGAATCAGAACAAGAGTTAGTTACTTCCTGGGGTTATTCAAGGCAATATTTGTCTGCTATAAGTATTCTTCAAAATAAGAAGCTGCTAAAAATAGCACTGACCACAAAAAGGCCATTAGAATTAACTCAGGTTCCAGCCGAAATGGATGCACTGCCAGGTAGAAATCAGTGCCTCAAGCAGACATAGCAAACTGCAGGGACAAAGATGAGGAAGCTGGATCAAAAAATGTCTGGCCCAAACCTGTATCCACAAATATTAAGACAACCTTAATCCTGATTTTCTATGTCTAATTCTTGGCTACATGTAGAAACAGAGTATTTAAGAATCCCCTCCCAATCACAAAGACAACTTTTCAAGCTCTGTAAGAGGAAAAACATAGCAGAATGACTAAGCAAAATATTTATTACATTTCTAATATTTATTTATTTATTTAGAATTTTTTGTATGCCATCCCATCGCATAGCCTTGGGATGGCTTACATAAAATAAACAAACATAATACAAATAAAATCCAGATTCACCCTGGCTGCAAATTAAAACCTATAGATGATATTAAAAGTTATTAAAATATTGTTTAAATAAAAAGGTCTTGGCCTGGCACCAAAAAACAAATAACGATGGCGCCAGGCGGACCTCTCTGGGGAGCGCATTCCACGGATGGGGCGCCACCACAGAGAAAGCCCTCCTCCGGGTACTTTGCCTCCTAATGTCTTTCACGGAGGGTTCCCAGAGGAGGGCCTCTGCTGCTGATCTCAGGGGGTGGGAGGGCAAATATGGAAACATGGCACATATCCAGTACGGAATGTTCTCTGCTCAGTCGTTAAAACCCACGCATCCCTTGCCTGACACATTCCAGGCACAGGACAGCTCCATTTCCCGTGTGTGCGCTTCCGAGCACCATTCTCAAACACGGAGGGTTTAACTTGACGGACTTATTAAAAGTGGCTCCTTACTTTGAGAAGTGGGGCAGTAGAAGCAATGGCTGCCGCTGTTGCAGCCGCGATGGTCGCAGCCGAATCCATCTCACTAAGGGCTGATTTGGTGCTATCCTTTTTATCTGGCTGCACATTATCCAGAAGCTGAACCTTCACCTCCTTAAATACAGGAACACTTTGAATTCTAAATATACAAAACAGATGCAAGGATAAGTGGGGTTCCTTTTAAACACATTTTTCATGACCGCTTCTCTTTTTTTAAAGAATATTTTAACAATGTTAAATTACAGTCATGTACTCAACCTTATTCATACGTTTGTAAATAATACAATTAGAAAATTAAAACTATTATTAGTTTGTCCATTTGTATGACAAATTAGAATCTACTACTTCAGAAATCAAGATAATTCATTCTTCACTGTTCAGATCTGAAGAATACAAGTCAGTCAGTCAGTCAGTCAGCCAGTCAGTCTTTTAGACCATCCCTTACCATAGTCTCAGGACGGTTTAACAGTAAGACAAAAATAAAACAAAACACAGCATCCTAATCAAATTCTTAACCAGTAAACAGTAAAACCCATGTTAAAAACTGTCAAACCTTAACACTTTGGGAAAATTAAAAGGTTTTAGCCTGGTGCCAAAAAGAATAAAGTGACAGCGCCAGGCAAACCCCTCTGGGGAATGAGTTCCACAACTGGGACATCACTGCAGAGAAGGCCCTTCCCTGGTAGTCACCCTTCTAATCTCCTTCAAGGAGGGCTCCCAGAGAAGGGCCTCTGCCCCAGATCTTAAGGGGCGGTCGGGCACATATGGAAGGAAACACTGTTGTACCAAGTTGTTAAAAAAAATCTTTTCTTATTTATCCTCTAGCTGCACAAAAGCAACTGACTGGTTTTTCCACCAGTGCCATCTACCATATTGCTCAAATACCTTGATGGAATGAGAGCCCTTGGGCATTTTTCCAAGTTCTGGCAGTCTCTGTTTTCGCAGCCCCTACAGGCTCCACCAACAATTCTGTATAACACAATCCTCATTCTCCACAGCAAACAGTGAAACAGAAATAAGGTTTTCTTAGCAGTCATATTTTCTTGTGTTGGTTTATTCAGGCACTCTACCACCTCAGGCCAAAACAGCTTGATCTTCGGAGTGCTCAAATGCCATATATGTTTAAGCATTCTCTTAAGCTGTAGTTTCTCCAACACATATCACATAACTCATTATTAGCTTTATGTAACTTTGTGGGGCACAAATGCCATCTACAAACTGTTTTTAATACCATTTATTTAGATCTAGCTGATACCAAGGAAAGGTTGCAAGGACGATATTCTTGCCCTTGACTCTTCCGATACCCAGATAGTTCAGTTCATTTTCCAAGTCATTTAGCTTGACCACACCCCAAGAAGTGTAGAATAACCCAGACACAGTGGACTGTAAGGCCAGATGTCCAGCAGCGCTTCTAACTTTGCAAGTCCACTAGCCAGTCAGAATGACCTAACACTTGGACTGCCTTGAAGACAGGACGTGGCCAAGGTACATTCAGAGGAAGATGCTACTTATTCCATCAGCTCTTCAAGCACTTTTGGGGTCCTCAAACATTCCTGTGCAAGCTGTGTGTGGGATGTGGAAGTCAAGAGTCATTAAAAGAGAGCAGAACGTCACTTTTTTCTGAGCGGTGACTCTTACCGCTGTTTGAATACAGCTCGGACAGCATCCTTCTGTCCAGGATCAAACTGGGAGATGAAAATGTCAGCTGCTGTGGAACAAAGGGAGAATAAAACATGCTAAGCAGAAACAAATACACCACGAAACACCATCTTTTGAGAAAGGAAGTGCCTTGTGGTGGGCACTGTGGCGCAGCAGCACCTCTGCACACGGCAGGACTAGACTGCAGGTCCACACACACCCTGCTCCAACCTCACATAGCACATAATGCCAGAGGTGGAGGTTTCAGGGTTTGCTGAGATCTGGTCATTCTCTTGCTTGCCAGGGGACTGTGGATCAGAGGGCCAACAAGAAAGCACACGCCTTCCAAACTTAGCATCTCGCCATCAGTCATTGCTCTCTGTGGAAGATACGGGGTTCCAGGAAGGAGGCACTGTAAAATATGCACTTTGTCTCATTGGGCAGTTTTGACTCAGTTCAGGTTCAGCCACAACTGAAGTTATTTCAGTCTGGTCAATATAGGTTCAGTTTGGAACACATAATGAACCAGTTCAGTTCTGGTTCACACGAAAAAAATTTACATCAGGCCCATTTATAATGATCATACTTTGGATTGAAACAAGCTAATTTAGTGGGAGTGAGACTGAAAAATATTGCAGCATCGACCTTTGTGCAAGTAAAACGCCTGCACCGGAACACAAACCTCACCAGTGGCATGAGCCCTTCCCACCACAGAGGCAGATCCCAGATCCAGCGCAAAGTGTTTTCCAATTGAGTCAACAAAATGAGAGAGATAAACACCCTAAAGCAGATGAGTTCTTTGTCCTGTCAGAAAGGGGGAAGCTAATCCCTGCATGCTTGCGCCAAAGCAAGCATTTGAAGAGCGCAAAAAGCACAAGTTTGAACAAACCCCAAATACAGTAATACCTCGGTTAATGAATGCTTCTGCTCGCGAACAATTTGGTCAGCGAACAGAAAGTTGGGCAAAATTTTGCTTCTGTTCGCGAACTCCGCATCAGGTGACAAACATGATCACGGCCATCTTCCCCGCACCACATGTCAGAGCGTGTTCGAGCGGGGAAGATGGCCATGATGAACACGACTGCGGCCATCTTCTCCGCTCTGGCATGTGGTCGTGGCTTCTTCTAGTTGAGATCGCGGTCACAGACTCTCCCTCCAAACAATAACCTCCTCCCCACCCACCTTCCTGTCCTCCACGCCAGAAGTCACCCCAAGCAAGGTTAGTGTTCTCTCTCTTCATACTGTACTGTATTGTACTTTGTTTCATATTTTTGTGGTTAAAAAATTTACATATGGTTCAGAACTGATTAACCTTATTTTAGATTGAATCTTACGGGGAAATTTGATTCCGTTCGTGACCAATCTGGTTCACAACCAGAATTGTGGAATGAATTAAGTTCGAGAATTGAGGTACCACTGTATATAAATCCACTCAGATACTGGTTCTACTTTATGGGTTTCTTCTTGTGGAGCCAGTAAGGTCACATGGCAGATATTCATTCAACCCTCATCACGAAAAGGTTAGCTAAATCGCACCCCCCTGCACACCCACCGCCTGCCCAGGTCTGCATCGGTTTAGAGAAAGGTTCAGGCTCCATTTCTGATCAGGAAGAAGTACAAGTTCATCCCCACTTCCGAGTCACATTCATGACAGAAATATGGAATTTTATTCCCAAAAAACAAAGGACCAAGCCTGCAGTCCTACGCATGCTGAGGATGTGAGCCTTGTAGTACACATTTGTCATTCTGGAGTATAGGTGCACTGCGCTGCAAATTATGTTACCTTTTTCTTTACCTGCATCCCCTTTCAGGTGCGAAGGGACGGGTACTGCAAAGTCAAGGGTGGCAGCCTGGGGAAACAAAGCAGGGGGAGAAGAGCAGCGCATGTCAGAAGCTTCCGTCCTAACAAGCATCAGAGTTTATTATTTATTAACCGAGGTATTTATACTGATAATTTTAATTTTGTATTTGTAAATCAATGTATTTTTTGTATTTTTATATTTAATGGTAATTTATTATGTACTATTGTATTTCAATGTATTTTATCATGTTGTAAGCCGCCCCGAGGTTTCGGCAAGGGGCGGCATAGAAATGTTATAATAATAATAATAATAATTATTATTATTATTATTATTATGGTGGTGGTGGTGGTGGTGGTGGTGGTGGTGGTGAGGATGCAACTTAGCTCCAGATGGGTTGACTCTTGAACTGGATGCCACAAAAAGTCTTCTGACTCGTTAAGACTAAGAGATATACTGTGGCATAACAATACATTTGCTAGCTTTTAAGATGCCTGGAGACTCATGGCATGCAGCAAAGGGTCTCTTGGCAAGTTGAGGGTGTAGGCAGAGCAGAGACGGGCGAGGGCGGAGTTCTCTTTCCCCGTTGCCACTCAAAGATATACATGCCACACAAGCCCCATCTTCTCCTTCCCAGAATTATTGCCTTGCTGTCCCAATTCACTACTTGACTCTCACTCGCACCACTCCCTTATCATCCTTGGTGGGGGAGAGTCTCTGTTAGGATCCTGAAGGAGGTGCTGGTTAAATCTCTTCATCACCACAACTTCCCTTTTCTGGCTTCCTGTTTGGGGAGGAAACGGATGTAGACTACCTTACTCCAGAGTTACTTCCTCAAGAACTGGATTCGTGAAAGAGAAACCGTGGAGCCCAGGGACTGAGAGCAACTTTTGCTAACCTAGCCTGCTGTATTCCAGAGTGCACTTGACTACAATAGTAAGAACATCCATTACAGGCTCCAAACATAGAGAGCAAAGTGTGAGGAGGGGAGTTGTGGGGAGGGAAGGGGAACTGGGGGTTACGCAATGCCCATACGTGGCTTAAACAAACAGTTTATAGACTTAAATAGTGGCAAAGTTCAGATGATGGCAAAGTTTTCAGCTGAAAGGGAAAGAAGGAAAAAGCAATCAGGATTATGTTCAACTATCATAAATTCCAGGTCCTTAAAAAAATTGTCAACATCCAAGTCAGCTTCTCCAGTTTGATTGTAATAACTTCAGAATAGGCACATTATGAAATTGAGGAAACATTTAGGGTGGTAACAGTCCTTTAGTAATGAACAAGCAAAGAGATTCTGCCAAAGAGAAATACAGACACTCTGATGTCGGGTCAGCAAGATGTAACCATATGGAAAAGAGCAGGTGAACTATGCTTTGTGGAATGAAGGACGGAACATCACTGTTCTTACCTCTGGAGACGGCTGTGAGGGCTGCCCATCTTTTTCAGGTGACAACAGCTGTTCAGAATGTCTGCCAGTACTCTTGCTTAAGGCACCTAGAAGAAATGCTCACTTACTGCATTATCTATTTTAGTTGACTCCATGGCTTATTTCAGCACACGTAAGCCCAACAAAGTCCTGCTAAAAGGCATAGGGAAGAACTAGATGTGTTGCGCATGCTGTTAACACACATCGCAACTCTTTCAGAAGTACTACAACATACATAGATTCTAATCTATTCAGATAAATAGTGAGTGTCCTGCCTATTTTTGCAGGCAGCCTCCAGAATCATTCAACCAATACACATCATTGTACACACCAATCACCAAAATCCCAGACCACACTGGCAATATCAAACGCTGCTTAATCTGCTCGTGGAAGTGGAAATTCAGGTTCCATCTCAGTACTCAGGGACCTCACAGTTTCTCTTTTACCTCACAGCATCTGTACCAATGGCAACCAGAAGGGCTGTGAACCTTTCACCAAAGGGCTGAGGGTGCAGGCAAGGCAGCAAACACAGAAAACAAAGGCCAAGGGAAAACAGGAAGGGATAAAACAGCTGGAATGGTGAGCCTGCCCTCTCTTGCCATTCAATGGACATTTTGTTAGTGGCTTACTTTTAAATGTGTTATACCCTAAAGAAACACACATTTTTCATAGGGAAGGTTAGATCTATTAAGCTGACAACCTCAAATATGTTGTCAATCAGAAGCTCCAGTGTTACACGTATCTACATCTAACTGATGATATCTAAATGATGCTAACTGCAGAAGTGCAAAACACTGAGAATTGAACATTACACGCATACATACCTTCTGCTACTTCTTCAGGACTTCCTGCTGTTGGCTTCTGAGATGTGGGTCTGTTTGCCAACAAAGCTGGAGGAATATAAACTGCATTATCATGTATCGGCCCAGAACATTCTGGGTGATGTGGTGGAGCCACTTCCCGAAGTTTCTTCACTGAAATGCAAACCTTCTTCTTCGTGCAAGCAGTAAGCTTGCTGTCAGCAGATGTGATCTGGCTGTCGGAGGATTTCTTTTTCATGTGGAAGCTGGTGGAGTGGATAGGAATGTCCCTGGCAGTGAGGCCAGCCAAAGAACCCTCACTCAAGTTGCTTGTCTCCTCCACTTCCATTAACAACCCACAGCACAGCTTTCAGTTTGTTTCTGTTAAAGAAAGCACAAGACACTAAACACTAAATGACAGAGTTAAAGACAAACCAAAGTGAGAAAAGTGGGAGGCAATGAGTGCCTACTCATTATGATAAAACACTCCAATGATAAGCCCCATCACCAAATTTAATACCAAAAATCAACAGAGTGTGTGTTTGAGTCCCAAGAAAGGTTCTAATCACAGATGACCTTAGAATAAAAACCTGCATTAGAGGAATCTCAGTTAAGCCTCTCTCAGAAGACTTTCTGCAGAGAAAAACCACAACAGAAAATGATCTAGTCAACTTGCCTGGGATCTCAAGGACCTTCCAAACCGCATTCCAAGACAACCCCTGCCCCCCATTCCACATTTTCCTATACCACAAGGGATGCACAGCTATCATAGACTGTGAACTGGGATAAGGAGTCCTATTCAACTCAGGCCAAATTCACAGGGCTTCAAAGGGACACTCACTCTCCACTGGCTCCACAGGGATGCTGGAGTTACTTAAATCTTGTTTTAAGGAAGGAGAAATGCACACCACTTTCTAGAGGCATCCCAAACTCATAAGCCATCTCCCTAAGATGCACACAAGTGGTCCCCACACAAGGACTCCCATTCTTTAGACAATCGAGTTCCATCCTGGCAATAATCTGTTTATGGGAAGGCCATGAAAATGCCTCAAACTCCGCTGCATCTAATACCCTCTGCCCCCAGTTAATAGCCCTCTTCACCATGGATGCAGGCAAAGCACCTTTGAACCCCCCCCCCCCCCCCCGTCCCCGAAGTGCTGGCCACTGACACCTCTTGTGACAAGTGAAGGAGAAGCCACAGTCAGCTCTCCAGTCGGTTCACCCACAATGTTATGCAAGGCCTCGGCCGTGGGCTGCCAGCCTGAGCACAGCGACGCAGGAGGAAGACCCCAAAGGCCTTTGTGGGACTTCCTTCCGAGAAACCCCTCTCGGCTTCAGCGGCACTTGGGATGCAAGCATTGTGCCTCGCTGCGGCGCACAATCGGATCTGAGATATACCAGAAACCGCAGCAATAGCAGATCATAATTATCATTATTATTGTAGCTCCCACGATTTCGGGTCAAAGCCTCCCTCCACATAGAACTAGGGGACGGGGTGGGGGGACAGAAGCCCGGCAAGTCTCTACCCCCGTGCAGCGCAGAGGCTCCCCCCCACACGCCGTGCCTTCCTCCCCTCAGGAGAGACCCACCTTCCCGCCCACCATTTCTCTCTCTGGGACAGACTACTTGCCCTGCGGCCACGCACGACCCCCGCCCACCGGAAACACCGGTTGCCATGGTAACAGCAACACCCACGCCAGAAATTCGCGCCGCTTCCAAACTGGCGAGTTTAGCCCAACCCCTTCCTCATCCTTTCCTAAAAAGGACTTGGGTGGAGCAATGCGCCTGCGCAGCTCAGAACCCATCCCGCTATCGAGGCTTCGGGGATGCCCTGCGCATGCGCCTGGATTGGGTCGTTCCCTCCGACACTCTCTCTCTTTCTTTCCTTTCTCTCGCTCTGGTTGAAGGACTGTCCGGGTGGAAACAAATCCGCTGTACAAGCGGCCTCGCTTTTTAATCCGTCCTGCTGTAGAGGGCCATCCGACCCACACGAGGCCTCAGAATTCATGGGTCTTGTCCAGAGGGGATAGGACCGAGACCGGTCTTGGGAGCGATGGTCATGATTGTTTGAGGCGAGGGGGACACTTTATAGTGGTGCACCCCACGCGGTGGAGGGCAGGTAAACCTATCCGCATTTCGCCATCGCTGTTTCGCCCGCAGCACGAGGTAGGTAAGACGGGGCCAAGGCGCTGCCTGCGGCGAGCGCGGGTTCGGCGAGGGACGGAGCGTGTGGGGGGCCAGGGAAGGAGCCCCGGCATCGTGGGCCCACGCTGTGAACGGAATGGGGTTGCCAGCTTTCAAAATCGGGAACTGTGCCGGTGTCTTTAACAGCAGAGGATCCTATTTGTTGCTGCAAATCGGCATGCTTTAGCGTTACTTTGCATTATATCTGTATTTTGCCTTTATGGGCTTTACTGTTTTAATCGGTTAAAAATATTGCGCGGTGGTAGGGGGCTAATATTGCGTGGTGGGGAACAGGGAGGAAAAGAGCTGGGGGACGCTTCGCTTGCGTAAAATTTTTCGCATATTGGGCTGCTGTTAAGGGCACTGGAGCAGGGCAAGTTGGAAAAAAAATGGAAACATGGCAACTCGGGGATGACGCGTGGAGGTAGGAAGAGATCGGCAGGCTGGGCGTTGGGTTCCTGACTGTCTTCCAACGTTACTCTCCCAAAGCAAGAAGGTTCAGAAGAATTCAGCCTGACCTTGGCAGTCCCCTGAGCTGCCATCCAATGTCCTTCGCTCTAGGAGACACCTGGAAGCTAGTGAATGAGGTTTAGGGCATAGACAAGTGAATGGAAACTGAAAGACTTGAGCTCACGTGCCTCCTGTGTAATGGATGTGCCTTGAGCAAGTTATGTACCTCTTCGTTTTAAGCCTTCGAATTCAAGCATGAAGATTATTGCTTCAAACGAGTATGTGGCCAGAGATGTGCATCTTCTGCTGCCTTGGATACTCAAATCTGTTGCATTTGCACCTTAGGTTTACATTTCCATGTGAAAATGCAATATGCAAAAGAGCGTAGAAGGCTTGTTGGGGGATGACCGCATAAAGTGTATAAGCACTTGTATGTTCCACATGACAAAGACACTGATGAGTAAGCAAACAGCTGCCCATCACTGCTCTGGTGTTGCAAAAAGTATATTTCTGAGTGTAGTCCTGTGTATTAACAGAGGATGGCTCATCCTGCTTGTCAGTTTTGGGTGGGAATGGGGAGATGTTTGTTTTAAGTAAATTCCCAAGAAGCCTTCAAAGCTAGCAACTTGGATATTGCCTGTGCCAAGCTCAAGAAGAAGAGAGAATAGTGTAGTGGATGCATTATACTCGGGACTTCAAGGGAAAGGCAGAGTTCAGGTTTACAGGATCTATCTGATTTTTCAAAAGAACCACGATAGCAACCAGTCAGAACCAAGTGCAACATAATGGCTCAGACACATTCGGGATTAAGGAACAGGGTGCCACCGAGCTGGGGAATGTGTCAGGGCCAGAACCAAGCTCACAAGCTCTTTAACACAAAATTACCCTTCTGCTTTTTCCCAAAATGTTCTTTCTCTGTAACCAAGTTTGTGTGTGACAGTGAATCTTTTTTAACCTGTTCTTTTTTACATTGGGAGACAAAAACCCTAAATAATATTGGAAGTCAACCAGAAATCTGCTGATAGACCCTGGTCCGTCTTCTGTTATACCTGTGCTATATTTCCTAGGCCTTGTTTTCTCTTCCCTAACCACCAGCAAAGCTATTTCTCAGGGGAAAGGTGTATTGTTGCCTAATCTTCATGGCAGGAGGAGGGAGGATGAGTACATGGTCGGCGTCAGCTGTGAAGACCTTGGCTGCTTGCTGGAACTTCAGAGAGGCCATTGGCACATCAGCATTGCCATTCCAGAAACAGTGACAGGAAGTTTAGGTAGCTCCAACTGTGCCAGATGCTTTGTCCAAGAGCTTCCAACCCCAAATTCAGTAGCTAGCACTGTCTGTCTTCTGCTGAGGAAGGACACAAGGACTGCCCAGGACTTTGGTCATTCGGCTGTTAGGGCAATGAGAGTTTGAACAAGTGATGGTTAGTGAATATTTGACATTATCAGGAAGTGCTCAACTTGTAACCATAGCTTGAATCCTATGGTGTCCTTCTACCAGCAGAATGAAATCCAAAGAAGGAATTTCCCCTCCTCCTAACCTCATATGCCTTCTCAGATCTGTGCATCCAGATTTTGCAGTGTAGAGGGAGCTGCAGGGGATGAGGAAGTCCTGTTTTACAAATGGAAATCCATCTGTGCCATGTTGAATTTGAGTTGAAGTGCAGAACACTCACTTTGTGTTGAAGGGTGCAATCCTATGTGAATTGAGACAGGAAAAACCTCAAAACTTCCAGCGTGCCCCAGCCGGCCAGAGCACATGCAGAGTGGATCCCATACTCCCCTTTGTTTGCACCTTACAGGGAAGATCACAAAGGGTCGGCGGGCCCATATTCAGGGAAATGAGGGGCACAAATTCATGCCTATTTGGACCAAAAAATGTTTTACAACTCCCAACCCGCCCATGCCAGTAAAGCTGGCTTGTGTGTATGGGAGGTTGGTTTTTTCCCCCAAGGACATACCCTTAGAGTCAATGGTGTCTTTTTTGATGCTTCTTAAAGAGGTCACAATAAGTAATCAGACTCTACAGGATTACTAGCATGTCAGATCCCTTTAAATGGTGATGTACATCATCAGCCTCTGTTGGTTCAAAAATGATGTATGAAATGTAAATGGAAGGACATGCTGAGGATGCGTCCCTGGGCAGCCAGGATCAAAATAAAGTTACTTACCTTTCCCTTATGTCCTTTCTTGCTTCTCCTCACTCAGTTGATACAAATTTAAAATAAATGTTTGAAATGTAGAGTGTTGCTTTTCAATTATCAATGTTGGAATCAGTGTTGATCTATATATCATGTATTTAGTTTAGGTGGTGTCTGGCTGAGCAAGTGCTAAGTCATGGCGGGGCAAATATCGGAATCAGATCAGATCAAGCAGGTAAATGGTGCATCTTTAAAGGGTTTTTGCATTATCTAAGTTTGGCAACTTGAATGACATTCTTAATAGCCGTACTTAGCCATGGATTTATCAGTTTGCAGAGTGCATAATTATTATATGCTCCCTGTACCCTTCACTTTGGTGGGTGTATCCCTGTTACCCCATACGTATTATCCTGTGAAGGAAGGATTCAGCCAGTTCTGAAGACCTGTTTGGTTTATTCGCAGTTCAAGGAATTTCTTGGGACGTACAACAAACTGACAGAAACCTGCTTCCTGGATTGTGTGAAAGATTTCACTAGCCGAGAAGTTAAGCAAGAAGAGGTACACAGTTCTATCTGCTTTGGATTTTTACCCAGTGGAACTTCTGTGTAAATCTGAAAGTTCCAGTTCAATCAAGACAGGTTAGCTAAACCAATACAAAAATATCCAACTTCTCTGTCCATGTGGCTCCCTGATCATATCTTAATTTGAACAGACATAAAGAGAACCCTTCAGGATTAGGCCAAAGGATTATCTAATCTAGCAATCATGCGAAAACCCATTTTGTGCCACATTTTCACACAGCGGCCGACCACTGCACATAGGTTCTCAAATTAAGTATTGAGAGGCATATGGCGATAATGACTTGTAGCCGTTGATAGCCTTCTCCTTCACAAATGTGTTCAATCCCCTTTTTAAAAAGTCCAAATTGATAGATGTTACTGCATGTTATCATAGGGAATGTCATGGTTTAACTGTGTATTGTGTGAAGAAGTGCTTTTTTTATCTGCTCCTGAATCCCCCACTATTCAGCTTCAAGAGATACCCCCCTCTCCCAGTTCCAGTTCCAATAATAGGAGATGCCACAGGGGTCTAGTATCCACTTTCTCCATGGCACACATAATTTTAAATATCAAGTCCTCCTGTTACTCATGTTTTTCTAAGTTAAAATCCCCGAACATTGTAATCTGTCCTGAAGGGGAGCTGCTCTGGCCCTTTGATCACGGTGATTATGCTTTTCCAGCACTACAGTATCCTTTTTTAGGTGCAGTATCCAGAGTCATACATAGTATTCCAATTGTGGTCACACCGCAGTGTTCTGTAAGGCCATTATGATATTAGCAGTCCTTTTTGATTCCTTTCCTGGTGAATCCCATCACGGAATTGGCTTTTTTCACACCAGCTAAGTACAGTGGTATCTCGGCTCACGAATGCCTCAGTTCATGACCAAATCAGATAGCGAACAGAAATTTCTGAAAAATTTTGCCTGGAGTCGTGAACTCCGCATTAGGTGATGATTACGATCGCACCTGCCCCCCCCCCCGAGCACGACCACAATGCGTCCGCCTCCCCACCGGATCGTGCCCACGATCACGCCTGACCACCCCCCAGCATGGCTGCTTCAGATTTTTGTGATTAAAGAAAAATAGTTACAGAACGGATTAAACTTATTTACATTGAACCTTATGGGGAAATTTGACTTGGCTCACAATCAGTTTGGATCACGATCAGAGTCCTGGAACAGATTAAGTTTGTGAGCCAAGGTACCACTGTACATGGAGCAGGAAGGCAGTTGTCTTATCACCTTGTATGTCCCTAGTACCTGATATCTGGCATTGTGCTGCCTCTGACCATGAAGGTCCATCTAGCTATGAATGGGTGAAATCCGACATTGCACAGGTGGAAGACAAGCTCGCACAGTGGATCTTTCATTTCTCTCCTTCTGCCCCTCCCCTGCCACACAGTGGAACTTCTGTGTAAATCTGAAAGTTCCAGTTCCACATGTACCCCCACAAAGGGCTCCCCAGTTAGAGAGGACTTGCCTGAGGTGCTGGCCTAGAACTGCGTGTGGGGGGAATTGCCTGAACAGGGTCCTCCTGCCTGGACTGACTTCTGATCATGTGGGACTGGTTTTGTGGTGGGTAGATCTCTCCTGCCAAACTCTGCATCCTGCAGGAGCCAACGCACCACCGAGACCCCCAGCAC
The DNA here is from genome assembly GCF_004798865.1 of Varanus komodoensis. Taxonomy (NCBI): domain Eukaryota; kingdom Metazoa; phylum Chordata; class Lepidosauria; order Squamata; family Varanidae; genus Varanus; species Varanus komodoensis. Next base: position 61,459,095 of record NW_025335761.1, read on the forward strand.
AGCAGGTGCTTTGCTTGCAGTTGTTCCCTTGAGGTGCCCCTGGAAGTTAGAAAATCATGGGCCAAGTGACCCTCTATCCCAGCAGAGGGCCCTGTAAACACATTGCTTAATTGCTTTGAAATTGCCCTGGAATACCTTAACCAAGATAGCATTGCCGCCCTCCAAAGGAGGTTGGCCAACAGGTCCCATAGTCCTAGCCAGTGGTAAGAGGAGCTAGGAATGGTAGGCCAAAACGGTATTATGGAAAGCCACTGGAAAATACTGGGTCGTTAAAAGCATTAAATTTCTAAAAATGTGGGTGACTGCCAGGGTGACTCAACTCTTCCTTCTTGATACAGATGAGTTGTGCAGAGCACTGTTTGCAGAAGTATTTAAAAATGACCCAGAGGATATCTATGAGATTCCAGGAGTACCACATCCAGCAGAACGAAGCACTGGCTGCCAAAGCGGGACTTCTCAGCCAGCCTCGCTAGAAGGCAGATGGGTACACAAAGGATTGCCAGCGCTGACTGCCCTGCATGTGAGGGTGCCTCATTTTCCACTGCTGCTGCAGGAACACCTTCTAGCACAGAACAGCTCTGGGAACAATTGGGCTGCGGGAACTATCGGGGGCTGGCAGTGGCCATGGAGCTGGAGTTGGCAGTGGCCAGGCAACTGATGGAGTCCATTCTGAGATCCTGTTTTCCCGTGCAGTGGCGTAATCTTGATGCTGCCTTTTCTGCAGGCCTCTGGACTGGCCCTGCCAGTCACTAGGTTAAACATGGGAAGGGAGCAAACACTTTAAAGAAATTGTTTCCCGTACAATGACTGTTCATTTTAAAACAAGCGAGTTATCCAGAAATTATATCTTAAAGTGTCTAAAGCAAGGTTTATTTTTTATTTAATCAAACTAAAATAAATGGAAATTACTGTTTGTACAGAGAGTCTTTTGAAGTGGGTTTTATAAGGTCCTGCCTTAAGAGTTGCCTTTGGGGTGATGCTGCATTCTCATTCATCTCTAGCATCCTGCTCGTTCAGGGCTGTCTCAAGCCGCTAGCAGAAAGGGAAAACAGTCAGCTGCAAGAGTGCTAATGCAGGAAAACACTTGAGCTTTGGATGTTTAGAACTAGGCTGCTTCCACAGCTTGCCTTCCAACTCACAGGGAAAAATAACTCCTACAGTGAACAAATGGAAGCAGGCTGTTGGAACATAACAGGCCGGACTAAACATGTGGGGGACTCTTAATTCTTCCTCGATACAGACAAGTTGGGCAGAACAGAGTTTGCAGAGAATTTAAAATGACCCAGCGGACATGAGTGCCACGTTCTGTGGCATGAAGACTGGTCCAGAGTCACACAGGGAGCTGTAGGACTGTGTTCTACGTGAAATGCAGCACTGTCACTTAGAATCTCTTGGCAAGAGTTGGATCTAGCCAGCACAAGAGTTCTTCGGTGCACCGTATTCATGTAGTGTTACTCAGCACTTTTGCTGCAGTGCAGAGGCCTGGTCTGATGTAGCTAAATACCTGTTGCATCCTGTCTCTGGAGCCAGGGGCTCCGACCTCTACCAGTGCAGAAAAGGGGGCCTTGTGGATTAAGGAGGCTCCGTGTGTGAACACCGTGTAGTCATACAGCAAGCCTAACGCGTTGCAGGGCTGTGTTCCCGGGGCTTGAAAAAGGTACCTACTTGCATCGCATACGGAATGCTGCGCACAAGCATCTCAAACACCTGGGGAGGCAGCGTCTGCTCGAAGACTTGCATGAGCTGGTTTGGATGTGTGCACACGGCCACAGCATTGGCAAGGTGTCCGATGCTCTTCTTGTGCTCTCCTGGAACGAATTCACACTCCTAAATCTCAGTCAACATGATTTTTAAAACTACTGTCGGCACTTGCGTGCCCGGTGCCATCGACCTCCGTATGCACCTGCCCTGCCCCCTCCTGCCTTTGTCCAGCTCGCTGCTGTGAAGGAAAACAGTATTTCTGCTTCCTCCGATTATTGACAGACAGGGTGGTGAAGGGACTTCAGGAAAACAAAGACAGACGTTATCTGCTCTTTGCTGCTTCCGGGCAGATGCTACAGGGAAGGCTCTGAATGCCTGTCTAGTATTAATATTATATGCATGTCCAATACAATAGAACCACTGCCACTGAAAAATCCAGCTCAAGCAGAGCATCTAAAATACTCATTCTTCTGTAAAAACAGGATTTGGTACATTCTAAAACGTTTACGCTTATGACCTCTCACTGCTACTTAGAAAAATCCAGGAATATATGTGGATACTGCTGTCCTTGTATAGGTGTGAGTTCCAGGGAGGAGGGGAGGTAAGACGGGGAAACACTGCAGCCAAAGTGACATTTGAATCGAGTCCTTTTTGGTTTCCAGCTTACATTACCTTGATTCAAGCAAAACCCCAGTTGGCTGGATTAATTTAAAAGCACAAATGTTTGCCAATTCTTTTATAGAATGATGTATAATACGGCATGGGATGTATAACGCATGGGATTTATAATAGGATATGGAGGAAAGTGTGCGCCCCCTTCCCCCGGTTCTACTCTTGTACTTCCTGAGGGAATACAGTGCTCAGGTGTTTCTCCTGTTCTAAGTTTGGCCCTTGACACATCAGTCTAAGACTGACTTCACCATTTGGCAAGGTCTGCAAGCTCCCCGACCCGTCACACGTGTTCCCCTAACTCACCCTTCCCTGCCTGATGCTTCCTGATTTTTCTGACTGCAACCCTCATGCTACTCTGGCTGGCAATAATGGGAGCTGCAGTCCAGCCTATCTGGAGGGCACCGTGTCAAGAAAAGCTCCTTTAACTGGTGATGCTTTGACTGATTTTGACACACAAAAGCACTTGTCCTGTTGCAGAGCTGTAGCCTTTCCCTTTCACCTGTTCATTTGCCCTTGACTTCCTTTTTGCTCTTTTCTGTTCCAGTCATTATGAAAACATCTGAATGATTTTGGATCCTCAAGTTGAATGATGACCATTAAAACAAATGCAGTGTTGCTTTTTTCCAAACCCCTCTTGTATGTTCGCAGATGTACTGCCTCTGATTCTGAATCTGGATCAAAGCTGTATCCAGTCTGCAACTCAGAGCTGCTTTTAAAGGGAGAACTTACCTCTGGGTTGAAACCTGGCAGAACTTCAGTTACACACTTTTACATCTCCTTTTTTCCATTGTCATGGAAGGAAAAGTTTATAAACAAGTGAAATGGTTACAGCTCTCTTCAATATTCAATTTTTCATTCAGCACTCTATATAACATATTCCCACAGGATGCCCCTCACGAAGAGTATGAGACAGGTATATGCCTGTGGTATGTCCAAATTATCTGGCTCATCTGCATTATTAAGATATGCATTACATAATACTAGTAACGGACTGTTTCCAAGCATTTTTGGACAAATATTCCAACTAAAAGCAATTCCTCCTGTCCTTACCTCGTGCCAACCAGAGTTCCCCCAGCTGTATCTCTTGCAGAAAGAACTCTTGTACCTTAGCCGTATCTTTCAGTTCACGTAACTGAGGGTATCATAAACATATTTTCATCTTAGAAAAATGGAGTATCAGTTAATCTGCTTAAGGGTTAATGAGAGTGAGGCTGTGATAGAAGTAAAAAATATGTCATTTTCTAAGATTACTTTTCCTGCAGAGTTTCCATGCCTGCATTTTGTAAATAAACCCATTAACTTTTGCACTCAATAGCTACTGACATGTAAAAGGGCATATGTAGTTCCAGAATTATTTTCATACTATTAGAACTAGATTTCAGTATTCCAAAAATAATTGTCAACCTGATATGCAGTCTTGTGAAATTGGTGGCTGGCTGTACAGATATTGCACAGTATAAGTGCCACAAGAAATGCATGCATTACATATACAGCCTTCAGAGATGAATACAATACCCATCCCTGCCTTATCAGAAAGGATTAGAGATGGAGGCAGAACTGACAATCTGTTCAGTATTAAAAGCTACATAGAACATTCACATAGGAAGATCGTGGATAAAATTTGCACAGCTGTGAGTGCTTTTAACTGCAAGGAAAATGACAGTAAATGTGTTTCTATAACATCTTTGCTCTGATGTCTATACCCTCTAACTTAACCAATGTTGAAAAATAATCATAGGCATAGAAAACATGAAAATTAATGCATATTTTTGGCTTCTTTCTGTTTGTCAGTAGCCAAAATGCAGTTTAAATCAATTGCCAAGTTAGGCCTCCTGAACCATGAAGGCTAGTTTTCTCTTTAAGCGAAAACTAAGATTCTCAAGGGTCTATGAAGATTCTCTGACATAAACAGAGGGACTATGTGATGCACTGAAGCTGTCCCCTTAATTATGTTAATTTGTTGTTGATAAAACAAAAGTAACTACAATGAACAGGCCTGGAAGAAAAATGCTTTAAAGATACAGCTCTGTGCATGTTTAGATAAAAAACTGGGGGATGTAGTTGACCTTTTTTGCTGTCTAAACATGCACAGGATTGCCATCCAAAAGGCGGTTTTCACTGGCAACTATGGCATGTGCTGATTTTTAGCCCTCAGATCTGCATAGCAACTTCCATGAAGGCTGGGATACACAGAGTACATCAGAGAAGTGGCTTTTTTGTATACCCTGCCCCACAAAGATGAATTAGGTTGTACTTTAAGGCTAATACACCATCTGAAAAAACTGCACTATTTCCAAATGTTATCTTTCACCTCTGCTTCACGTTCTTTTGCCTTTTCACGTTCTTTTCTTCTTTCTGTAATGGTAATATGGAATGTTTAGTATCTGTATTAAATAGCCCAGAACTCTGAATGTAAAGGCTAAAGGCTAACGGGATCTTCCAACATTTGTCCTTCTTCTCAAATTAAGCTTTCTGGTCCCAGTTGTTCTTGCACAGGAAAAAAAATATGAAACTCTTTATGGAAAGCAATTAGAGCTCAAGGTAGCTTTTTTAAATTAAAAGCAGAACTGTTGGGAGATTTGATTAAGGCTCTCCCTCATCCTGAGTAGTATGAACTTCATATATACTTAACTTCCAATGAGAAAATGGTATGTCACTAGGGGGAAAGAAGCCTATACATTTTGAGTGGTTTCTGGTTCTCATGTTGAAAATTTTGCTGTCAGGGAAAGTAGCAGTAGGATGAGGGAGGGGATGAGACAGAAATTATAAGGTTTGAGCCTATTTGAGAGTTTGCTTGCTTCCTCTCAAACAGCCACTGTGTGCTCCAACAGTGACTTCAGCAGGAAAAGATGCAGAAGATGCAACAGCACTAAAGTAAAGAGGGATTGTTTAATCTCCCTCACTTTGTCAGTGCAGGCAGTAAAAGGAAGGACTTCACATCTAAAGTCATTCTTGGAGTAAGGTACTATTTGAAAGGATAAAGTGTGGGTGCATTTTACAGCGTATGCCAACTGTGTCTAATTTCTGGTACCTGCTCCTGGTAATCACTGTGTGCAAATTCACTTCTGGGAAGGTTTGTGTAACACCTTTTAAAAAGAAGGATGACAGTTTAGCCTTCTCTTCCCCTGGATCTCCGAAAGTTAAACCTTGTGAGGCTGCAATTCTATCGCACCTTCTCTGGAATAAGCTGCATTAAGCAAACTGGAACATAATTTGGAATAAATAGGCATAAGATTACTTTGCAAGTAATGTATGTAATTGGGGGGGTCCTTATGTATGAATGTTAAGTTACTATTATGTACACTGTCTGTCATCTCATATGTCACAGCTTGGTGAGGATCATTTTAAACTGTTGAAAATGTAAGATATTCTCTGCCTGGTTGCCCCCTCAATCTTTAACCATCAAAAGAAACATTCTCTTTGCTTTTAAATGCTGGAAGGCAGACTGAACACATTACTACAGTAAAACACCTGATATGAATGCAAAGGAAAGGTTAGGAAGGTTCCTGTCTGAAACCCTGGAGTCTGAGATGCTGGCAGTTGGTGTGAGAAGAATGTAGATGGACTAAGTAAATGGAATAATAATTCTACTAAGTATAATGCAGTCAGAGTTCCAAATTCCAGCCTGGAGAAGCTTGTTCTGGTGGCTTGCAGGGTGAAAAGCAAACATTAAAAATAAAGTAAGGGTGCAATTGGATGGAGGTTTAGGCAGATTCCCTGTAAAAGGTTCAATTAAATAAATGGGGCCAATGATGCGCAAGCCACAGGCTGGCAACAGCCGCAAATGTGTGAATGGGTTTGGACAAACACGATAAGCCATGCTCAGCCCTTGACATTGTGTATTGTCCGAACCCAGCCAAGACAGCAACCCATGGTCAACAAGCACCAGTTCACAACCTGACAACAAACCATGCATTCTCTTTGTTGGCTATTCATGGTTACAAGCCATGACTTGATAGCACAGGCAACCTGACGACACAGGGGCAACTCCGAGCCAGTGTGGCTTGGCGGGCCGTGAGGCCTGCGACGCAGGAGCCCGGGGCTCCGGCCAGCGCTCGGCCACGCAGCCTTGGCCCAGCCGCAGGCCCTCAGCCTAGCTCGCCACCCGCAGTCGCTGCAGGGCCTCCTCCCGGCCTGAGCGGCCTCGGGCATGACCCGTGGGAGCGGCGGGCTCTCCACGACACCCGCTGCGGGTCCCGCCTGGCGGGCTGCATCGTAGGCGGCGCGTCCGCTTTAACGTCTGCGCCCTGCCCAAGGTCTGCGTCGCCTATAGAACCACTGCTATCGGCAGCCCTGGCGTTGCTACTAGTAGCAGCAGCACTGCGAGCCTCCCCTAGAGAGCGGGAGAGGGCGAGTCCGGCTCCGCCTTCCCGTCGCGGCCTCTGTCCTGGCCTACCTCACAGGGCTGTTGTGAGGATAAGGCGCGCCCGCGGGGCGAACCGCGCGTCACGCCCCCCCCCCCCCGGCTCCTCGGCCGCCTCCGGGCCGAGGGGGGCGAGCCATCGCCGTCCCCGCCGCCGCCGCCGCCACTCACTTTCCCTCAGCCTCCGCGGGAAGTCGGGCGCGCTCCGCCGCTTGGCGTCGAAGTAGAGGCAGAAGCCGAGCACGGCCAGGCCGCACGCGGCCGCCAGCAGCCAGGGCAGCGCCCGCCGCGCCCCGCGCTCCATGGCCGCCCGCGCCCGCCCGCGCCGCCCTCCCCGGCCCGGCCGCCGCCTCAGGCGAGCGCAGGGGGCCTCGGCGCTTCGTCTGCCGAGGAAGCTCGCCGCGCTCGGCGCCAGCAGATCCGGGAAGGCCGCGGCGCCGGGGCCCCGCCGGACTTGCTTGCGGGGGCGCCCGACTCCGTGAGTTGCGCTGCTGGGAGCAGACCCATCGCAGCGGGCGAGTCCCGAGGGAGCGGGACCCGGGGTTTGCCCTGCTTGGGGAGCACGTGTGAAAAGGGGGGAAGCCCCAGTGAGGCCCGAGTAGCTGAAGCCTCGTTTATTTCAGTGGGTCTACTCGGTGCTCAGCTTACTCGGGCGGCTGCCCCAGGAGGCTGCAGGAGGAGGAGGACTCGGGCCTTTCCATTTTGTGGAGCTGCGGGAAGAGCGCTTACCTTGCTCCCTGCACGGTGCTTGGGAGACGGTGGATGCTGCTTACCTGACAACGTTTAGGGGCAGCAGCAAGATGGGACCTTTCCTGTTTCAGCAGCAGGGAACTGCTGAAGCGCCCTTTCTTCTGCTACTGTTACGAATTTTATTTCTGTAGTGCCCAGTAGCCAAAACTCTGGGTGGTTTCCAGCAATTCATGCAATACCATCAAAGACTGTTTGCATTTGATACAGGCTTTCGTGGTATTGTATGAATTGCTGGAAACCACCCAGAGTTTGTAAGGCAAACAATATAAACACAACCAAATTCAAGAAAGAAATGTAAAAACTAAGTTTAAGAATTGAATTTAAATAACCTGAATAAGGTTAACACAGCCAGGTTTCTTAAAACAGTGGACTTAACCTCCCAGGCACACACCACCCTTTGGTTGCCTTGGCATAGAGAACAGCCTTAAGCTGTGGAAAAAAATGGTGACATTGGTCCCTGGGGGCTTTTGTGGAGAGTTTGTTCCATAATTACAGGCTGTAATTGTGAAGACCCTCTTCCTGGTTGCCCCAAAACAAGCCTTCCTGGAGGCAGCAATTCAAGGAAGGTAGCAGATGTTGAGCAGTGTCCAGGCAAACTGCAGTTGGGAGAGGTGTTTTCCCAAGTATTGCTGCCACAGGGCACCTAGATTTGGGCCTAGAAGCATAGAAGCAGCCAATGCAAGTGAGGCAGAAATGGTGGATTCATGTGCATATCTTCAGATTCTGGTTCTTAGTCTGCCCGCTGTGTTTTGCACAAGCTACAGTTTCTGAACAGTCTTCAAGGGCAGTGCCACTTAGCATGTATTGCAGTAGTCTGGGTCAGCGATTACCAAGCTTGCCCTGTCTAGATAGGGTGGTAGCTGGGACATCCTGAAGCTGGTAGAGGTATCCCATGCTGCTGAAGCCATCAGAATTGGCTCAAGGAGGACCTCCAAGCTATGAACCTGCTCCTTCAAGGAGAGTGTGACCCCACTGAGAATGGGGCTGAACACCCTCATCTGGTCAGAGGAAGCACCCACTATCAGCATTTCCGTCTTGTCTGGACTGAGCTCCAGTTTGTTAGCTCTTATTCAGTCCGCTGTGGTCTGGGTTAGCATTGAGATAGCACACCCACAACCTCACCTGCTGGAAGTAAAAAGCTGCATGTCGTCAGTGCACCTGTGGCAGCACACTGCAAAACTCTGCATGATGCTGAGCAGCATGGTAGACAAAACTGACCCCTGAGGAACCCCATATTGGAGAGTCCATGAGGCCAAGTATTATTCCCCAGCCACCACTTTCTGAAGTTGACCATGAAAGCAAGAGCAGAATCAGTGCAAGCTGTTGAGATCTTCCAGGTCCAGAGAGAGTCTCTTTAGAAGCAGCCTCACTGCTGTCTGTTTCATATCCCATGGGACCACTTCCTCTTGCAAGGAAGCTTTGCTCACCTCCCTGCTCAGCCGGCTTGTTCCCTTCCTGCTGGTTTTTATAAGTCAAGAACGACAAGGATTCAGTACAGATAGGGTTGTGTGGATTTGTCTAAGCACCTTGCTGACATCTTTGAGCTGTACCAGCAGCAACTCATCCAGTAGAACCTGACTAGGCTGTGGCTTAGGTACTTCACCAGTTCAGCTGGCCTAGCATTGCCATCTGAAGTGCTGGCAGATGGAAGAGATTTTTTTTCTGGAAATGCCTAGCAGATGTATTTGCAGCAGACCTCAGATGGGTCTAAAACGTCATTGGGGCCACAATATAATAGGTCCTGGACAACCCTAAAGAGCTCTGCTGGGTGGCCAAGACTGAACAGAGGTGGTGAAATGTGATTTCTTTGCTGCTCTCACCACCCCCAGAAATACCTGATTAGAGGCACATGCCAGGGCTTGGATGTGTTCACCGGGAGCTTTTGCCACCTGCATGCAAGTCATCCTGTTTTGTTTTACTGCTTTTACTTACCACAGAGCTGCATGAGCTCTGCAAAGATGGCACTCAGGAGCGATCAAGTCAACTGCCAGGATCTCTGTATTCTGGTATGACCAGGGATTCATCAGGACCAGAACTGTATCACCCGGAAAGCTACCTGGAGCCAGTAGCCTCTGGGAGCAGATCATTTCAATAGGTTTCCCCACCATTGCAGCGGGGGAAAGTTACTGCTCATCCAAATCTCAGCATGCAGGGATCTAACCAAGGCAAATCCAAAGTCCCTCATGCCTGTCTGAAAACAAAAACAATCCAGAGTGTGCCATGTTGCATGCTTTGGACTGATGATGTATTAGGACAGCCTCATGGTTGTCATGAAGTTCATGAAATTCTGAGCTGCCACAGATAGGGTGTCTTTGGCACAGATGTTTACATCCCCCAAGACCAACAGCCTGAGGACCTCAACATCACACCCACAACTGCCAGCTCCTTTTTAAATCATCTTCCCTGGAGACTGTTCCAGTTGGCTTGCAGGCTTCAGATCTTCCATCTATCCCATCTGCTTGGCTGCCCTGAGCTCGCTCAGTTGTGCTGCAGACCGCCAACAATGAAATACAATTTAAAAACAAAATATTAATAAGACAACATAAAAATGAATACAAACCAAGAAAGGGACTGCCCAAATTAAAGATAAAACCCTTCTGCAGCAGGCCAACATATGAATAAAAGCATTTCTGCAGCAGAACGGAAAAGGGCAATCTTTCCTCTCTCAGCCAGACTTCAAAGCCTGTGAGCGGCCACCGGGAAGATCCTTATGTTCCCTCTGAATACGCTTCTGATGGTGGTGGAACCAGGAGGGCCCCTCCTGAAGAGCGTAAAACTTGGGCAAACGTGTGGGGAATGCAGTCTTTCAGCTAGCCTGCTCCATTGCTGAGAGGAACAACTAGCAGAGGAAGGCAGCCTTCAGGCACCACTTGTGGGCTTCCCAGAAGCAGCACTGCCCATGTTAACAAAATGCCGGTATGCAACTTTTAACTTGCATAGAGCTCCAAAGGGCAGTGTGAATGAAGGTTGCTCTCCAGTCTATGCTGGTCTTTCCATTATGTGGAAAATCTCATCAAATTAAGGTTAATTCAATTAATTCACCCAATTAAAACTAACAATCCTGTCTTAAGGCTTGTTACTGGGCTCCAGTATGATGTGCTGCTTTCCCCAATGCCCCATTTTTCCTTAACTTCAAGCCTGGAGAATGTGAAAGTGCACTCACAATTGTGTCATTGTCATTTGGAAAAAGACTTACCCCTTCCACTCAGTTTCACCAGCTCTTATGAACTTCTTCTGTGGCTTTAGGACAGCACTTTGCTATCACTGAACAATTAAGGGTTAGGGCTGCGTACTGACTTATCCACCTTCCCATTTGCTTAACCCCAATTTTGCACTTCAGGGAATGCCCCAAATTTACAGGCAGTCCACTTAGCCTTTGTTACAAAGCTGAGATTAATGGAATGGTAGAACAGCAGAGTTGGAAGGGGTCAGAGGGCCATCAAGTCCAACCCCCTTGCTCAGTGCAGGACTCCATGCAGGAATTTGAGGCTCTGTACTTCAAGAAGCATGGGAATTAAGAACTAGCTATACTTTTGGTAGAATTGGGTGTATTGGCAGGTTCAGTGGCCCCTTAGGGAGCGATTATGTCAAGCCATTTATCAGAGAAATCAGTGTAGACATTTTGGTGTTTATACATTCTTGCTTTTTTAAAAAGGGAACTGCCAATGGACTTTTGGACACGGCTGAAGGAGAAGTGCCCCTTCTAAGGGGATCAAGCCTGCTAGGCTTGATGAACAGGTGCATTTTTTTAATTATTTGAGAAAGAACAGCCTTGACTAGGGTGTCTGAAGAGGGCATTTCAATTTGTCTAGGGTTCATACGTACCATTGTGAAAATACAAGCCTAATGGTGACCCCCTGTAAGAAATCCAGCTTCAGGGCAGGTGCAGGAAATTGTGTAGGATAGACCATCTATAGTTCTTGTGTGGGGGGGTGGATGCCTTCCCTACTTGTGTATGAAAGTAACTCACATCAGAGATATGCAAGAAACCTGTTCAAAATAGGTGCATGAACTGGGGAGACAGGATGGTTGGAAACCAGTTCAAGGGCTTTTCCATAGCAAAGGCTGGTGCTGTAGAAAGCAGTTCATAGTCCTGCTCTTGCTTTCCCCAAAACTTAGACTGAGTGCTCTTGGCAAACCGTGTCCTTGGATTAGAAGGTGGACCTGTCAGTCACTCAGGTGTCCTTCAACTTACTCATTGGCGTTTTAGAGTAACAAAACCAAAGCACTATTGGGAGAAAGCCCGCAACTCAGAGTAGGAATTGGTCATGAAGCCTCACTGAGACCTAGCTTTGACAGGGAGCTCAAGAGCTTCACTCCAGAAAGCACCAGAAACTGTCCAAGGGGACGTGATTCTCTTGGGTGGTTCATCCAGATAAACACACTCCTACTTAAGATGCAGTACAGACTAGTGGTGAAGGCCAACATACTTTCAATATGTTTAGATGACTTTAATGGCCCACTGCTACTTGTTAAGTTAGCATCTATATAATTAATCAACTTTTGTCATGACGTCCAAGTGCTATGTAAAGATCTCTAACATTTTAAAGTAATAATCCGAATGTTAAACCCATTTTGCTGCCCCAGGGTGTTGGAGACAGTGCAGATGTTTGAGAATGTGTATCGACCACTAAAGGACAAGGGATAAAGGTTCCAGAAATACAGCCTGAATCCAAATGTGCCTTTTTGCCAACAGAAGCCCTTTATTTGCAGAAATCTTCCACCGGATTAGTGGAAACTGCTGCTAATGAAAGAAGAGGGAGGCGATCTTCAGATATTTCCCCTGTCCTTGAAGCTCCACATGTACTTCCATATTGATCTGATGCTCCCACAGCCCTCTTAAGATTTTGAGGGTGCAGGAGGAATTTGAGAAAATCCTCTCCCCTGTCCCCATTAGCTAGGTTAATGTTCTTCTATAAAGGAAAGGGCACAATTAGAATCAACCCTAAATATGCAAGTTCTGCCCAGGCTCAAATTAAGTTATTAATGGAAATGTTGAACATGATAACATGTGACCCAAGTTTTTACTGTAATGATAATTTCTTTTATTATTAAATATATAATCAAGTTAGCGCTGAAGAGTCTTTACAACACATTATGAAGCCATATCTTTCTATTGTTTGGACATGACGACAAGTTTACAAAATCACTTAAAAAAATAAAATAAAGCCTATGTTTAAAAACATAACCTTTATTAATGCTCTCCATTGAGCTTCATTTTTATCATACATTGAAATAGCTCTGCTTAAGAAAAAGACAGAAAAAGTGCATTTTTACAAGAGTACTTTTTCCTTTAGTTCTCTGTGAAAATGGAAGGAATTGGAATCACAAGTTGACAACAAAGTGGTAAAATGAACAGTGGGAGACACCCAATTTTAGCTCCACAACCCCTTTACCAGTCTCTCCTGAGACCTTTGGATTTTGTGGATTTTAATATCTGGACAAGTCTAGAGAATCTGTTATAACTCTTTACCGTATTAACAAGGAAAAATGGCAGAAAACCCCTTTTCAATGTACAAAGGTGAATTTAAAAAATGAATAAAAAATCACTTTATACACAATGTATATGCAAACCGCCTTAAATACATGGTTTTGGGAAAGTTATTTACAAACTGTTTTCAGTCTGTGGGACAATCCACAGCCAAAGCAGTTAGCTTAACTCTTTGATGATACAACTCAACTTTGGCAGATAATAGAAGACTAATTTCAGCACTACAGAAAATGAAAGGGTGTGACAAAAAGCATTGGAAGGGCAACCCAAGAAAATCTGTTCCTCAAAAGCAACAAAAGTACTAGGACTGCCAAAGTTTTCAAGAAAGATTATAGTTTAATCCAGATGCCAGATTACAGTTTACACTGTGAAAGGTTGAACAGACAAAACCCACTTCGTATACAGGACTGGCTAGCACATACTGCCACCTGTATTTTTTTTCCTAAGTGACAGGCATATTTTCTTGAAAGAGTGAACCTAACTTAGACTTTTTCTCCCCAATTTTATTATTTTTTTAAAAAATACATAAAAATACAACATCCAATGTCTGAATAAATATATTTAACAAGTTGCAAGATACCTTATTTTACACAAAAATTCACCTTTAGAAATCTTGTTAAATAACTTCATTGTTATATATTTTATTTTTTTGCCTTTTTGTAACAAAATAAAAACTCTGAAATACATAGAAAAAAAAGACAAAATACCTTTGTCAAGGGATAAGATAGTCCACTGAAAACCTATTCACAATTCCACTGTAAACATTAAACATTAAAATATTTGCATAATCATGTGCTCAAAAATCCTATAAAAAGTGGAAGACTCATTACAACGGTAGTTTCCAGTCAACTACACTTCCTTTCACAATTTATTTTGTCCAATTTACACCTTTAAAATTGGGCACATTGCTGAATACACACTTTGGCAGGTCTGTATAGCAAGTGCTTCTCCAAAAATAAACAAAAATGGGACTCTCATTTAGGATTAAGATACCGTTTGGTGAAAAAAGTGCAGCAGTAGCTCTTTTCAGGTGAACTTATTCGATGCCAGTTTGGTGCACTTGTTCTTTGCTTATTCCTTAAAAAAAAAATCCTTATAAACCCGCAAATGCTTCATTGGATATTCAGGTTTCCAAATTTGATTAAGTGCCCTTTTTCTGTTTTAACCAAAAACACACACAAAAACAATAAGCACAAAGACAGAGGTGTCCTCGTGCACCCACAAACCTTCCGTTGCCAATTAGCTTAATTTTCTTAATAAAAAGCATGTTTAAAAATCCACAATGACAAAATGGAGGGAGGGATGCGAGGAGGAGAGGGGGAAGACACAGTCCAGCAGTGGAAGAGTACACAGAACATACTTGGCAATGTCAAACCAGCCGAGTGCTTTCTATGGTATTTCAGGAGTTCTGTCCATGACAGCCATGTGCTGAACACGGCAGAGGAGACCAGCATCACCTGCACTCCACAGCCAGCACGTTCTGTGGAGGAGAGGACGACGACGGGCTCATTCCAGTGTCGGAGGAAGCGGAGGACATGGAAGCTCCTGGATGGGTCACTGGAAAAGGGAGAAAAGAATGAGGCACCCTCTTCACCAGCTCCAGCAGCCGCTGCCTTTGCCCATGGGCCGTGCCCTCTCCACCCAGAAGCCCTCTAAATCTGGGGACTTCTCATCCTCCAAAGCAGGGCAGGACTCTTGGTGGCAGGCTGGGAAGGGCAAGAGAGGTGGCGACGGCGGCACCCACCTCTTGGGGGGCAGGCGTCATTCCTCCTGAGCCTTTCTACCAAGGGCATCTGGAGAGGCAGGGAAGGAAGCAGGAGCTGCCTTGGGGTCTCTTCTTGGCCCTCTCCTCTGGGCTCCCTGTTGCTGCCTTGGGGCTGCTAGCATGGGCCTTTACCACCAACTTCAAGGGGGTGTGTGTGTGTCGGGGGGGGGGCTGGATCTCCACACACCCACTCAGCTGGAGCTAAAAAGCCCTTCAGTGAGCCCCCAAACCATGACACCACTGTGCTGTAAGACACTTCCAACACCTCTACTTCGTACAGCAGCAGATGGAAACAAACCAGCAGCAGTATTTTGTAGGGTGAAATGTTCAAGACCTCCCCCCCGACCCCAAGTACAACTTTAGATGTGTAGTAAAAAATAAGAAATTAACATGCTTGGATGAAAAAATGCTCATTTCAGAACCACCATTCCCTCTGTAGCCCTGCAAATCTTACGCGGAAACTAGCTCCCCAAAGGTTCAAGGACACTTCGAAACCAAATTCTGTACAGTGAAGAGCTGCTTCTCTAGCAGGAATAAATGTGTCAGTGCTAAAGCCCAGTGCACACAGGGCTACAGGTCTTTCTGTATTCTAATTCGACAAGTATAAACGGGCACTTAACACGTCTCATTTTGTCCTTCGCTTTTGCAGAAAGTATCTGGCATGTTTCTCCATACATATAAGCCTCTGTGTTTCCGTAATAACTGCTGAAGCACCAAGCTTGGTTAGGGCAGCCTCCGCCAAGCTTGGGTCTTCAGTTTTACTGCCAACGGCCATGGTGGTTAGGAAGCTGTAGTGTAAAACATTTAGAGAGCATCACGTTGTGGGAGGCTGGGAGGGGTGCCTCCTTTCCTCTGCCCAATAAGCACACACCCCTAGACAATTTTTCAAGTGTATTTGCAATGGCACACACATTTTCCATTAGGATTAATATTTTTTTAATGTGGGAAAAAACTCCAATAATGAAGGTCTAAGTCAGTGTCCAGGAATAGAAACTGCCTAAGACTTCTGATGAGGCCACTCACACAAAACTGCCTAAGGATTGTAATATATTCAGAGTGCAATCCTACAGGTGTTTGGACAGGAGAAAAGTAATGCATTTACTAGCACTTTATGATCAGCCTTGCTCTCTGGGAAACACTGGAAGCTCTAGGACCTTTTTCTATTGAAACAGGCATGCAACTGAACCCTGAGAGGTACAAGGGAGGGAGGGATCTGGTGGCCCCTAGTCATTGTCTGAGTGGCCAAAGGGTTTTCCAGCTTCCCAGAGCCAAGGCTTGTGATGGCACCGACCCTGGACATGGGGATTGGTGCTTCAGGCCTGCTCACCCAAAAGAACTGCAGGAAACTGATGTTAAAGAGGAGGTGAGGGGCACTCTGGGGTCAAGGGAGCCTGGGAAAACCACAATTTGAGGCATCCTGGGGCCTCTCCAGCCTCCTCCTCTAAACAATCAACGGCACAGCTGAAAACAGGCATCTAGCAAAAATGTGCTGGTTAAGTAAAGGCCTCCAAATTGGGGGCCTTAAGATTTCTCCACAGGATTATACCCTAAAAGCAAAGTAAATAATTAAACAAAAGCTTGTATGTCTTATGAAGAATTAACTTGCCTTCTCGGTCTTTCTTTTTCAATCTTTTTCTTCTCCTGTCTATGGTGGCTACTTCAGACTTTAGAGACATATAATATTTCCTGATTTCCTGAAGTTTTTCTTGTAGAAAGGAGATCCTCTCTGTGCTACTCATGTTGTCCAGTTCATCTTAAAGAATCAATGATATTAAAAAAGAAACACTTTAAGTCTTTTTTCCCACTTGCAAACAGGTACCGAGAAAGGCATGTGTTTTTCCAAATGCAAAAACCTTGGATAAAATCAATCTCTTTCCTTTTTGTAATTAAATATAAAAATAACTCCCAAAGGGGGAGAGAATATGAACACCCCCCCACACAAAATTATTGCTTACAGTGATCAAAATCTAACCCAGGCCCTTTTGCCACAAGGTAAGCATTCTGCACCTCCGCTCCTCCATTCAGAGCACCAGGTGCGACCAGTACAGCCTAGTGCACCCCATAAGGTAGAGAAGGGGGGAACCCACTCCCCAATTCTGAGCCACTTGCCAATCTGTGCTGGGCAAAAAGATCGTGTCTACTCTTGATGACAGAAGCATGGAAGGTTCTCCAGTGCGGCCCCCAGAAGTACACATTTTGAAAACAGAGGCATAAATTTCAAGATCCAAAAGGAGTATCTAAGTCCTCCCTGTACACCCATCTGCACAAACAGATCCAGGCTGGAGTAGTTCTTTGTTTGATAAAGCAACACCTTCCCAAATTAAAAAACGGCTCTTGTCCTGGTGTACTTCCTGTAACTCCCCCGCTAAGGCTCCATCTGTTCCATTCCCCTGAACGGGTTGCCCAGTCACTGCCTAGCCAGTTACTCTGCAGGGCAACAAGCAGACGCAAAGCTCTAGTTAGGAAGGTCAGCTGTTCAGTGACTCCAGATGGAACTGCAGCCTGGTGCCACTTAAATGATACACAGGCCCATTTAAATGACTTCAAATGGGAATGTTTTTAGAACCAGGTAACCTTGAGGTGCACATTCATAAAGTCCCCTTAGGATGCACGCCATGTTTCAGGCGGCCAAGTTTCCTGATCTTGGCACTATGGTGCTGATAGTTTCTGTTATTCCTGTTACTATAACATATTACTGCGCAAGGGACTTACTGAGCTGGACACTCCATTTGTACACTCGTGGAGAAACGTTCTGATTGTTCTTCTCTCTCTGCTTGTCCTTCTCCCCATCTTTGATGTTTGGGGATATCACTCTGGCAGGTGATCGAGTGAGCTTCTGTGGCTTGGACATGCCAAGGTGTTTCACTGAAGTACATTTGCTCGAGCTGTCCAGAGCAGGAAGATCTTCGCTATCACTGCTTTGCCCTGGAAAAGTGCAGGTTTTGGGGGTGACTCAGCCAGCCTTTTAAAAGGCACAACTACAGTACAAATACTGATTCTCTGCTTTAAATTACAAATCCTTTAAATAACAAATCCAAGTGTAATCTCTTCAGAAGTATTCCTTGTGGGATGCCATACAATATAACATTTTCAAGATTGCATTCTGAAGCATGTTAGCGAAACTACAAGCTTCTGTGTCTCCAGCTTTGGCTCTATTAGTATGCAATCAAGTGCAGGGAATATTTGTTGATGCTGAGTAAAATATTATACCCAAAACAACAGTTCACCTTTAAAACTAAAGGAGTTGCTTTTGTTTTTTCTTCAGTCATTATAAAGGATGGCTATTCATGTTGTGGAACAGCAGCCAAATCTGGAGTATATAGCATATTAAAAACATCTGCAGTGGCTGCAAAATTCCACCTTGAACATTTCCACTACCACTGGTGAAAAGACACCAACTATCACTTCCTGGACACAAAACCATTTCTTCCTGGTAAAACAGTCAGCTTTCTGTCGAATCAACAAAAATGAAATCCACTTATCTGTAGTCATGGGATACATGAGCAAATTAGGACTGATGAAGTAGAGCACAACTGGTTCCACAACAAGATACCAAACATACCTGTCCCATTTTTCTCATTTTTGGCTACAGTGCTTGCTCGTTTTGGAGCACGCTTTTGCTTCTTTGCCACTGAGCTGCTACTGTTGTCCCCAGACCGTTTTTGACCTGAAAATGTAATTTATTAATTATATTTATATCCTGCTATTTTCCACATAACTTAAAGCAGCTTACAACATTCGCCTCCTGCTCTCAATCTTATCCCCACAACAACAACCCTGTGAGATAGGTTGGGGCAAGAGTCTGGCCCAAAGTCACCCAACTGGCTCCATGGCTGAATGAGAACTAGAACCCAGATCACCTGAGTCCCAGTTCCACAGTCTTAACTATTATACCACGTTGCTCTCTTAATGAATGGTGACCTTTTTCCTTTAGCAATCTTTACTTAATTTTATGATGTAAATTGTCATCCAACTCTGCAGCTGTGCTCACACAAAACACTATGCCACACTTTATGTTAACTGTGGCTTGCTGCTTTAAGCAATTAACTGTCTTGGAGCAAGGGAAAAAACCACAAGTTCATTTTCCCTATTTCTGGTTTTTCTCCAACCCATTTTACCAGCCTTCAGAGCACAGACATTTCTAGGTTTCTTTTGCTAAACACTTGAGTTCATGGGAAGACTGCAACCTAAACAAGGCAAGGGAAAAGCAAGGTTCCAGGTTTAGACATCACCATGGACTATAGCTTAAACAAGTCAGATTTTATATGCCACGAACAAACCATGGCTTCAATTTGTGATTTGCAGTGGCTGGCGAACCATGGTTGGTTTGTGGGAATGGGTCTGGACACCACGTGAAGCCAAATTTTACTGAAGCACTGTGTGGCTTAGTGTTGTGTGTGAACCAGGCCTACAAGAAGGTACCTGGAAGACTCACCTCTCCCGGAATATCCAGAAGTACCATTAGGGACACAAGTCAAAATAGAAGCCTGTACTAACTGTAGGACAAGGAATAACCTTAGACAGACATGCCCTAACAGAAGGCCACGACGTTCCACAGGGGAAGGAGGGGAAGTGGCAGGAAATGCAGGGGAGTAATAATGCTGTTAAGTCGGCCCTGCCATGGGAAGCAGTAGGAGGGAATAAAGGAACAAGAAAATCCAACTGGAGGCTCCCAGCCCCAGTAAAACAAGGA
The DNA here is from genome assembly GCF_004798865.1 of Varanus komodoensis. Classification (NCBI taxonomy): domain Eukaryota; kingdom Metazoa; phylum Chordata; class Lepidosauria; order Squamata; family Varanidae; genus Varanus; species Varanus komodoensis. The sequence continues at coordinate 61,478,530 of NW_025335761.1, forward strand.
AGATTATTTCAGGGGGTAAGGCCACGTGAGAACGCCTGGTGATGGGTGACCAATTGCTGCTGACTTGCAAGCTGCAACTAATTTCAGTAATTTAATCCCACAAGAAATTCACCGTTAGTGGCCTTGAAAGGGAACAAGTAAGGATGAGTAACTGAAACATTCAAGCTTTTGAGTCAGCCCTCAGAGCCAAAATTGGGAGGGGGGGGGTCCCTTTGACTCCCTTGTTCCTGATCTGTCAGCATTCTGGAGCCACATTTTCAGCATGTTCTGACCCCTGCAGTGGACCAGAAGTTCAATTTTATGGATTACCAAAACAGGCGGAGAGACATACCCTTCTCTCCAGGCTCCCTGTCGGGGAGGGCTGTGCTACAATTGCTGGATGTGGTACACGCCTCAAACCCATTGGCGGACTCGCTCTCGCAGAGACCTTCCTGAGACTCTTCAGCCACGCTGTCCACCTCAATGGTGATGTCACTCTCACTTTTTATGCTTCGCGATTCATCCTGACTGAGGGTCAGAGGTGAGGCCACAGAGAAGTTTGGCTGAACCACAGAAGGTAAGGCAGGCGGGTTTGCCCCGAGATTACTAGTGTCCTGTTTTTCTGCTACCAAGGTTTCAGATCCGCTTTTGTCCTTTTCATCAGGGTCATCCAGATCCACTTCATGACAAAGGAGTGTTTCTGGCCCAATCTGAGGCATAGAATCATCTTCATCTTTCAGTGGTGTGCTGTGATTTTCCTCCGAAGAGCAATCAAAATGCTCGCCTCCCCGAGCTTGAAGGCATTGATCTGATTCTGCCACTAAAGATGGCATTTCCTCATTCTCATTTCGCAGGGAGTCACTGCCACTGAAACCTTTACATTCTTCTGTCCCAGAACATTCATTTGTCCTCCCCTCAGTCATGATATTTGGCACATCCATCTCACCTTCCAATCGCATCCGTTTATCAGGTGATGGCTGTTCCACCGTTTTCCGTTTTGAAAGTTTCTTATCTTTTGCACAAGGTTCTGTTTCACTCTCAGGGGAGGGGGTCTGGCCTTTACTATCCAAGGGAGGTGCATCTAATCTTTCAGCTTCCGTATGATGTTCACCTATTGCCTCTTCCTGGTTTAGCTGCGCAATCTTTACACTCTCTAGTGACAAATCTCTTGTCCTGTTCCTTCTTCCTTTCCCTTTAGGCGATTTTTCCATCTCTCTCTTGAGTTCTTCCACTTGGTCACTTTTGCTTCCAAAAATCTGAACTACTTGTTCATTCTCTTCAACTTCTAGTTTCAACACTTCTAAAGGGTGAGCTTGATTCCTATCATTCTCTTTCAGCACATGTGAAATCTTTGAGTTCTCTTCACCAGCTTTTTCAACAGTTAGCTTCTCATCTTTTTCCAGTTCTGAATTGACCAGAAAAAACTCTTCATTCTTTTCAGAAACTTCTTCTGCATCACTGTCTGATGAAACCGAGTCTAGCAAAAACACATACCACAGAGGACACAATCAATGCAAGGCAAGCAACTGCAGATAGTATCTACTAAAATATTCTTCAAATGGAGTTAACTAAACAGTGCATCAGGAAAAGGTACAATTTGAACATGTCTACTTTTACAGTAGAAGGCAAACTCTTTCTATTCAAAGAATGGTTTGTTTTTAGCTTCCCAACAGAAGAAAATGCTTCTCTGAAAATGTGTCTTCCCAACCACAAGATAACCCACACAATTTCGTTCGGGAGGAGACAGAAACAGCAGATTGGGAGCTGACTTAAGACCACTTCTCAGGAGATGCTTCTTGCAAATACCTGTATACAACATCCACACAGACCCCATCAAATGCAAAAGGTGCATATGCATATAGTCCTCAGCTTTTCTCCCCTTGGTAGTGGTGACTGGAATATCACTCAGAAGGATAAAAAGCTTCAACTTGTAAGCAGAAATCCTTTACAAGCCAATGCAACATCATTGCATTTTATCTGCTGATACATGAATCAAAAGTACAAACATCCCATTGGGAGCAGTCCCTGGAGGAAACCCTTCAAATGCCTGGGCAGCTAAATAAGGAATTCAGAGGAACCAACTGATACTTATACTAGAGAAAATACCATTTTGGCTATGGCTAAAGTAAAAGTGAAGTCCAGACCTTCCCTCAACTGCAGGTACTACCCCAAATTTATTTGCTGTAGCTCTAGGTGTCTTGCATTTGCCACCCATCTCCTCACCCTGAGATGGTAAAACATTTTCCCACAACTGATTTAAAAAGTCGACTCACCATTTGACCCCCTGTCAGAATCCAATACGCCTGAGCTACGCCTTGTCTGCCTGCGAGGCATACCTAAAAATTAGAAAAAGAGTCTTTAACGCCGAAAAAGAATTAAACAATGTTCTGCAAGGCTGTGTACACACGCATGCGGGCCCCTGAACACAATGCACATTCTGCGGGCTTTCACGAGCAAAAGCTCGTCAGCCTAACAAGCATCATTCGCGCAAGAGCCCTTGATGTGCACCCCAACGCTGAACCAGAAATACCTTCTGTCCCATTGGGCAAGAGCGAGCAATCTGGCAGGCTGCTGCGTGCACTGCGGATCCCTGGCTTGCCTTCCCCGTGAGGCGTTTTGGGCAGGCCGCAGGACAGATTCGAAAGGAGCGCAGACTTCAGAGGAGGGCGTCCACGTTTCGCCTTTTGCTTTTCCTCTTCTTTCTTTTCATCTTTTTCACAGTCTTCTTTACTCTGAACACAAACCAAATGCAGTCCTTTTTAGGGGTGTCCGTTAATCAAAGTTTAACGTGCAGCCCGGTTTGATCATTCAGAACATTCAGCTCGATTCCGCTCAAGAAGGCTTTCCAGCCAGAGTGCTTTCAAAAAAGGATGTCATTTTCTGCCTTTCGTTTTGGGAACATCAGTATGAAATTGACGTCCGTGTGCCTCTACATTACGTACGTGCAACATTTCAGAAGGTCAGGTGCAAGGGATGAGGAGCTATGATGAGCAAGTAATGGGCAAGGGCCTGAGACCACTACAATCACGCAACGCTTTAAGTGCCTCCCAGCTCCAAAACACGATGAGAGCACAGGAGTTGCTTCTCGTAAGTTCCTTACGCATCTCTCTTAAAAGCACCCTGACTGACTGGAGGCAAAAAGGAGAGATGTGGTAGCAATTCCACGACTGTTAGCTGCAAAACCACAATGCCATCTTGCCTCCGCCTCATGTTTTCTGGCGAAGGGAATGTACAAATTTTTTCATTTATTTATTTAGTCATTTATATGCCGCCTGTTTCGCCGTGGCATCTCTAGGCAGCTAACAACAGACCATTAAAATGCTTTATAAAACTATGGCATAAATGAATATAAAACTAGACAGAATTACATTAAAAGCAATCCTATTACGGACCGACCTGACACTGAACAGCAGCGCCGAGAGGCCAGAGGGCCGGCTGATACGGCGACGCGCCACGACGCGCTTGCAGCTGTGGCCTCCGAGCTGTCAGTGAGGCTTTGCGAGTGCACGCGTTTGTTTCAGAGTGATTCCCTGAGTTATTCAGAGAGTAAGCAGAGTGATTCAGCTTGAGATATACCTGGACCAGATGCACAACCCTAGTCCATTTATTACTTCGTAACGCTTCCTGTTACCTGAGATCTTTCCATGGAATGATCAGGAGGGGAAGAGACAGGCTTTAGAAAAAGTTGTTTTATGTGAAAAATCAAAATGATGAATAAAGCTGCTTACTTTTGCTTTTTTCTTTTGCTTCTTCTTTGGGCCTCCCTTCTCTGCCGGCCAGATAATCCTATCAGCTTTTACCCATTCGTCATACCTACAGAAACAGATGCCAAATGCTTATTCTTGTCAGCAAAGGGTTTACCTATAAAAAGAACCTCAACCCTTAATGCAGAATCCTTAAACGTTTTTGACTGCAAACCTGAGAGCAAAGCTTAGTCCCATACTTCTAATTTCTTTTTAAAGGTTAATAAGAGTCTTATAAATAAATAGACTTTCCTAAGAAACCCAGTACGTTGGCAGTCACTTCACATCTTGATTACATCTAGAATGTTAAAAGATTGTTTTCCCAAACCAAAGTGTTTTTCTGAAGAAGCATCCTATATATTTTTTCTTTATCGATACCACTCTGGGGATTTTGACTATACCTTGATTTACTATTTGGGCAGGGCTAACAGGACCTAAACAAAAGCACCTGGTTCTGCCCAGAGCCTGCCCTGGGGCAAGCACACAGGAGAAGCACAATGGCAGAGCAGCACCTCAAGACGGAGCTCTTCACATAGCCCAGCCGCAGCTCTGACGGTGCTTCTGTCTGACCACTGCCAGGAGCAATCACAGCAAAAGGAAACGCAAGCAGGGAGGGCCGCACTAGGCACCTCTCTGCAGCAGCCTCAGGTAGCCCACCTCAAATTTTACAAGCCACTCTGTGCCACCACCAGAGCCAGACTACCTTCCTTCTCCTTACCTTACATTCCAGCCATAGTAATGCACCAAATACAAAAGCTCTCCATCATCATTTTCTGTACTTTTAATGCTGGCTTCATAAATTTTCTGAGTTTTTCCACGACCATATTTTACTTTCACTTTGGTTCCTGTTAGACAAGGTTCTGCATCTTCTTCGCCCTCTTCTCCTGATTCTCCCTGGTTTTCAAGTTCGTCCCTGCAGCGAGAAAGACACCAGGATGCGGACTAAGCAGAGGCCAAACGTGGACAGCAGTTCTGACCTTCTTTGTCCTCGCTAGACTGTCACAGCAGCCTGCAGTGCTGCCAATCTCTGCCTTGGAGAAGCATGACTCAGCAACTGAATCTTGGCGAAACCTGCGCTTTGCAAGTAATGAATCTTTTACATGCCCCTAATCAAGCTCCCAGTGACAGAGCAGTCAATGGAAATTTCCCAAATCAATCTCAATGCAAGTTGTGGTAACTTAATTTGCTTTTGCAGAGTTTTCCAAGAAAATACTTTTTGGTCAGCACATCGTCTTTTCTTTCCTGTGGTACCTTTAGCTAGATTTGATGTGGAACACAATGGTGAAAAAAACTCCAGACAGCATCTACAGTAACTATTTGTTGAGCACACAGTCCCTTCCATGTCAAGAACTGCACACACAGATACGTGCAATCAAAATGAACACACGTATTCTGCCACAGGTACATGCCGAGGAAACCCAGTACTCATCAATTCCAAATGCGAGTCCATGCAGCCAAAAGAGGTGTGTATGCGCACACACTTTGTGCAATTCCCGAGGAGGTAGCGAAGCAGGCCCAGACAGGCCGTCGTGTCGTTGGCACAGGGCCGGCAGTGCACACCTCTACATGTAACCCAAGTGACTAAAGAGGCAGGTGCAACGAGGTATTTGGGAGCATCATTGGCTGCAGTGTGGCGGGACAGAGTGACCCACACGAAGCTGCCTCAGTTCAGCTGCCCATCAGTCCCTGCACTCACGCCTGGCAGAAGCAGCAGCTCCAGCAACCCGTGTCTCAGGTCATGGCCGTTTATTGCTCTGGGCCCAAGGCGAGCCGCTGAATTATGCCTTCTCTTCCCACAGAGAAGAGTTTATTGGAGGCACGGGTACTCAAAGGTTTGAGGCAATGCTTCAGCATGACTTGTTATGCTAATGTACCAGATCAAGACTAACAGCAAAGATGTAATGGCTTCATTTCTGCATATTTTATATAAAATTATTTTTTTTAAATTAAGGCTTTAATTGTGTTCCCATATACTTCTTTTGAAAGTGCTCTTGTCTAGGGATGTATGAGAAAACTGTCAAGAGAGCCAGTGTGGCCTAGTGGTTAAGAGCATGGGACTGGGATTCAGACGATCCAGGTTCTAGTCCCCACTCAGCCATGGAGCCAACTGGGTGGCTTTGGGCCAGTCCCAGACTCTCAGCCCAGTCTACCTCACAGGGTTGCTGTTGTGGGAATAAGAGGGAGGAGGAGAATGATGTAAGCTGCCTTGAGCCCTTTGTAGGAAAAAGGCAGGAAAATGCCCCGGGCTCGGCTCAGCCCCCCAGGCTCCAGTCCACTTTGCAGCAGCCCAGAGTCCAAGCGTTGCCGAGTGTGTCTGTGCCTGCAGGGCGCTTGCCAGGCACGGATCCCTGTGTGCCACTGCTGCTGGGAAGCCTCCAAACAGGCCATGAGTGCAAAAGCACCCTTGCACCCATGTTCCCCAGACGCTGATATACAGAGGCACACTGCCTCTTATCCTGGGAGAGGTCTTCACGACAGGTGCCACCGATAACTTTATCTGCCATGGTTTTGTCTTATCTCTTTATGGTTAGCAGTATTTCTGAACAAAAAGCTTTTTTTTTTTTTTTGGTTCTATAAATGTGTTATTGAGGTACTTGACACAACACTGGAGAGGGAGAAATGGCTTCACAAGATGCTACGTGCTCTTGTCATTTTTACTAGCAATTCCTTTAAAAAAAAAAAGCTGCTACCCAATTCAACTGGGGCACCATCGCAGTAAATTAATTTTAATTGATTACACTTAACTGAACAAAATATTGCAACCTTAATAGGGTGACCAACTTGAAAATTAGACTTTTAAAGGAAGAATGTTTGTGTCTGAGTGTCTTTTAAAATAGGAGAGAAGCTTAAGGGTGAAAGTAACATCTAAGAGCACGAAAGAAATAGTGGGACTTGGGACCTCTTTTGTCAGGATGAGACCTCTGCATCCTTTACACCTCAGCCCTGTTCACCAATGACTCCACAGCCTTATCCCAAGCCAGCATTTCATGATTTTCAATTACGCCCTCTCTGGTGCTGCTGCACTATAGTATACGTTGTTACCTGGGCAAAAGTCCCACTGAACTCAATGGGACTTACTTCCAAGTAGATACATATGGAATTGCACTGCAAAACAGAGAGCTGAAACAGAGAGTTAGTCTTAGCTAATATGGACCCTAGCAATGGAAAAGCAATGGAAAAGCAGTATCTTCTCTGCATGTCAGAAACAGAGATTAGATCTGATAAGACCCAGTGAAGGCTTTATCAAACTACATCTAATATATAACTCGCATATTCTATTCTACTCCCTGAAAGTCTGAAGAAACTGGCTTTCCAGGTTTAGACTGTGCCATTTATTTTTGTTAAAATTAAGAGTCTCCTCCAAAAGGCTATGCAATAACAGCCTGGGTCGCAGTTTAAAAGAGGAGGAAAATATTCAGCACCGAGACCACAATTAGGAGCTAGAGGAAGCAGCAACTGGGTGGGGCGGGGAGAGGTACAATTCCTGTTCTGCAGCCACAGCAAAGTTAGGCATTTTCTTTTCTGTCAAGGGTTGCATTCCTTTGGGAACAGTGTGTTTGGGGGGGGGGGCGTGCTGCTAGTGGGTGTGGACAACCATGCGCAAAGCCACCCACTTTTCTCTCTGCCACCCTTTCCTTTGCAGGAGGGAGGAGGAGTGTTTTGGTCCGCTAGCGCACGAAGGACTCGCCCTCCTTGCAATTTGATTCTTCAGACACAGACATGGTCACGAGGAGACATTTGCAACCTAACAGCAAACGCAGTCGTGCTGGATCAGTCCGAGGGCTCACCTTACCCAGCACTCTGCTCAGTGGCCAACCCGCTACCCACAGCAACCCGCAAGCACGACCCGAGCGCAGCAGCACATCTGTGCCCGTCTTTCCTACAACCGGCATACCCAGGCAGACATCCTCCGCTAATGGAGGAAGCACACAGCCATCAGGACAACTAGTCATTCATAGCCTTCTCCTCCCTGTAAAACATCCAAAATGGCGGCTACCACTCCATCTTGTAGTGGCGAATTCCATAGCTTAAGCATGCGCTGTGCAAAGCAGTCTTTCCTTTCATCTGTCATGAATATCCCACCAAGCAGCTTCATGGAATTCACTGAAAGCTTCACTGGAACTTTTAATTTCTGTTTAAATGGAGCTGCCACTTGTGCACTGTCCAAACTGTGGTTAATCTTATGACTCCTGCTTATTTTCACTGGCCTTTTTTGAGATTAGCTGCAGTTTATGGTTCAGACAACATGAAAACTGCACTTCGCCCAAAGCTTCCAGTGTCCTCTCTGTGGGTACACCTTCAGGAGAAAGGGACACACAGAACAGAAGCTCCAGGCTCACGTTCCCACCGCTAAGCCACAGTTGCTATACTGTTCTCAAAAACCATGAGGACTAACTAGCGACAACTTAAGGAGGCCAAAGTTCATATAGGTCTAATTTGTTTTTAAAATTGATGCTGCCAAATAAAAGCACTTTCTCAAGCTAATATAGCTTAAATGTCATTTGCACAAACGGTCCAATTTCAAGCCTTTTGTATTTCGGAGCATATGCTACATCAGAGAAAAAAAATCCTTGCCTTCTCTCCTCCTCCTCCTCCGACTCCCTGTCAGATTCTTCTTCCTGTTTTGCTTTCTTTTCCTTTTGCTTTGGTGTGGTCTTTCTGCTTCCAGGTGCCACCTCGTTTTCCCTCTTTTCTGCATTATTGGACATGTCTTCAATGTCTTTGTTCTCTTTGTTGCTGTCTTTTAGCTTGTCCTGCATTTTATCATCTTCACCTTCCTTTTTAGTAGCTGTGACATCCCGGACAAGTCTCCTTCGTCCCTGCATGGAGGAAGAAAGGCAACGACAATGCTGTTCAAGATGCCTGGATGCCTTCCAGGCAACAGCACTGCAGCACTGGGGGAACACGCACTCTTGCAAATAGTGCATCGGAGAAATTCATGTACAAGACGACCGGTTTTCCACTGCCAAAGCTTTCCCGCTCCGAGATCATAAATGGGAATTCTATCATCGCACAGATAAGGCAGTCATGAACACAATTCCGGAAAAATCAGGAGGGTGAAACAGCAAAGACAAGAAATAAGCTGCCAGCCTGTCTAAAAAGGAACAGAGAGGCAGAAACACGCTCCACCAGAGATTTCAGCCCTGCCAACAGAAGGGCAGTGCAGCCACATTGCTGAGACTGCTGGGCAATTCAGGCAATCCCCTTGGAGCCCCCCCCCCCACCGAAGGCCCGTTCCTCAACAAATTCTGTGTAAACTAGGACTGCACGCTGTAAATGATTAATCAAGTAGACTGGCCGTACATCCTGATTAAATGAAACAACACCTTTTATCTTTACAAAATTAACTAAGCATTTCTAAAGACCTGAGATGGCAGGCATCTTCTTAGAAGAGGGATTCCCTGCTGTGGAACAGTGAAGGGGAGATGCTTATTCTAGGAGGATGCCTGCTGCGACACGCACACGCACATCTAGTAACAAAAGGAAGTCTGTTTTTTCCTTCAGAACTGTTTCAGCCACATGCAAGTTAATGGAGACCCAAATCAATGAATACTAGTTTGATGATTCAGCAGGTCTCCATTCGAATCACAGCCCTAGTATGAAACAACAGAGACAACCAGACAGGGAGTCGCCAAGACAGATGCATTTCTCAACAGGTTTCAGTGAAAACTCTATGAAAAGGAAATTTATGAAAAGAACACTCTCACAAAGTTATCTCCACTCTGAAATACACCACCTTTGCTAAAAAAAAAAAAAAAAGCACAGATAAAAAGGGATGCTGCAAGCAAAAGCTCTTACTTGCATTTTTATTTGCTATGTGTTGCAATGTAAGGTCAGAGATTAAGCTCAAGGTTTTGGGGGAAAGTAGGTATTGATAATGGATTTGGGAGAAGGGAAAAAACCGTACAAGTCTTCAGGAAGTGCGTTCAAGGTATGGAGGAAGCTGTGGAGCTGCTCTTCCTCTGAGTGCAATCCAGCAGAGATTTCCCGGAACCAACGGATAAAGGAGGCAACATATGCCATCTTTCCTTTCTCACAGCTCCCTGCACTGTCTCCCACATGTTTCACGGTGGTCCCCTAATCACCTGGAGCAGGTTTACTAGTGTGCAGGATTCTGGAAAAGGAATGGGGAAATGGAAAACATATCTGGCCCCAGGTTCACATGCATGCCCACTGGATTAGGAGCAGTTACAAGCCCTTGACATTGTGCTGTGGGACAGCATGGTTTCCTTGTGTGATTTCGTTTTGCTTTGTTCCAGAACTCTGCTCTGAGAACATGTTATAGGGCAGTTTACAATTACTGAAAAATAGAATGAAAAATTTAAAAGGGTGGAACAAACCCAGGAACTTGGAAGGGATGAACGATCAATGAATTTGTGCCTGCTGCGGACAGCAACGAGAAGGTAATGGAAGAATCTGAGGACACGCACAGTGCAGTCTGAATTATGAGAGCAATGCATGATTTTAACAGCAGACAACTTCTTTAAAAGAGCTTACCCTTGGAGACATCTGTTCAATCTCTTCCTTTTCGCTTTCGCTGCTACAGTCATTTTCTTGCACCTCGTTCTGAACCTCCACAGGAGACATCTCTGGCTCTTCTTTTACACTTTCCTCCATTGGCGCTTCTGTTTTCTGTTGCACTTCTATTGTTTTTGGTTCATTGTGGTGAATGGTTCTAAACTGAATGTTTGCAGAGCGGCAATATTCTTCAAAACCATAAAGATACCTAAAGGTTTTTGAAAAGACAGTATTTTCAATCTGTAAGAAAAATTCTTCTGATTCTCTTGCAGCACACAGGGAAAATACACACTTTTATAAACCCCATCGTCTCATGCTGATTACACAATACTCAGATCTAGGGAAGAATTCCTAGCTTCATCTCTAGCACCAGCCTTACCACACAAACCTCTTCTCCTTTTAAGCAGCAGAGGGAAGATTCCCTCCCTCTCTATCTTTCTGACACACTGAGAAACAATGGGCCAGGATGTGAAGGAGAGTGGAAAATGCAACTTATTAATTCTGGTTGTTGTCAACTAGCTTGTTATTTTGCTTTTAATTACATCATGTTTTATGTTTTTGGTTGCTAGCCACTGGGTGGGAGAATATATAAAGATATATATTTAACAGATGAAACCAAGTGTTTGCAGCACAGTGAAGTTATTGTTCACGAGATTTCCTATCACTAGTGCCCATTCCCTGTTCTGTACCTCCTCCACAATTCCTGATTCTTTGAGTACATGTTATTCTGAGTATTTGGATGAGAGCTGCTGAAACAGCAGCTTGCTGGCAAAATCTACATAGAAGCTCTGGCTTTTTAGGCTGCAACCCAAACAGTCGAAACGCAAAAGGAGAGTACTTACTTTCTATAAGCAGTTTTTACATTGTAGGAAGCAGCTGAGTTCAAAATAGGAATACCAAGGTCCATATAAATTTGCTTCCATACAGCTCCACTATCAATCTGTAGGGATAAGGAAAAGGCACAGGCAATGTCACTGTTAACTTTATTATACTGCCAACATCTGAGGCCCTCTGGGCAGTTAACAAAAGTTAAAATTAAACAAATGTTTAAAAAAACACAGAGACATTAATTTAAAAGAATAAAACCATAATGGCAGTTGCAGCTGCTATGATTCAGTGGTACAAAATAAAACAGAATATATAAAAACAAAGTTAAAAAGTTAAACTATTAACATACTGTGGGAAAATTAAAAGGTCTTTACCTGGTGCCAAAAACAATACAAAGTAGGCGCCAGGCGCCAGTATTTCTAACGAAGATTTTAACTCAGTCTGAAATTAAAGTACCATTGCAAGCCAATGTTAAGAAACATCACTTACGTTGTCACACCCACCCTGCTGATAGACCAGTCTGAAAAGTTTGAAGAGGTTAAGATCCTTATAGCCCAGAACAGGTGGTTTATTGATAGGAGTTCCTGATATTAAAAAGAGGACAGATTAAAAACCATTGCCACGCAAGAGCCGTAATTTTGCTGTTGAGCACAAACTCACACACAGACATTCATTTTGGTAAGCTTGTAAACAGGACCGATGCCCAAGGGCCTCCAGCTGACACAGCAGTGCAATGTAACCAAAGCCGATCCTGTCTTTTTTTTTTTTTTTTGTGACCACAGTGAACAGTGAAAAGTTTTGTTGCAGGCTCCTGCTTCTAACTGTTTACCCCTAAGATGCATCTTAAAACAGAGAAATTCAAACTCATTACCTGCCTTGGTGAACTACATAATTCTAAATAAGATACAGCAATGCATAGAGATGCAGATGTTCCCGGTTTAATGTCACTAGTATTGGTAATGGGGATCCCAGCACATTCTTTTCTTCCAAAGAGTGGAGAAGATGTTAGATCAACAACTGTTTAAATTCACAGATTGCTGGAGGCGGCAATCTGATCAATCTTATTGCAATGCCCATATGCCCCAAACTGGGAAATTGATGAGCATCCAATACAATGCAGACTGAGAGCAGCAGCCAAGGGGATCTTTGCCACTGTGTCTCCCCATTCTGCATTTTCACTGGAAAGGCTGTTTTTGCTCATGTATCCAGAGTTCCTCGGGGGGAAGGAAGGATGCCAGAATGGCTTCAGAATACCTTCTATCTCAGCCTCCCCACTCCTCCACCCCCACCAAGCCCCGGAGCTTTTCTTTCTGTGCTCGCTCCAAACGAGGGAGGTTGGTGCTCCGATTCCCTGCTCCTAGAGTAGAGCTCTGTCTCCAGGTTGGATCTGGGAATCCATTGCTTGGGGTCACAGAATCACTTCCACCATCATTCGATTAGTGATTCTGCAGAATCATTTTTCCTCGCAAATAGGAACCATTTTAAAGAAGCAGCAGAGGAGCAGTGAGATGCAGCAAAAAACCTTAAGCAGCAGTGAGACCTTAAATCATCACCCTTCTGCTCAACAATTCCTAATCCAGAAATTATTACAGAAAATAATTACAGTCAATCACCCTTATTTATATGCATGTTAGGAGAATTATTAGAAAGTTAGTAAAAGATGATGGCTCACCAGTAATTCTAAACCAGTAAGAACCAGACAAAAGTGCCAGAAAATTCAGACATTTACCAATAAAGTTCCAAGTCAATGAACCTCTGATTTCTGGAGGTCACAATCAATGGTATGGTAAGTTGGTTGGTCTTTATAATGGTTTACTATATTGATTTTATGCTGTGACTGCCACATTAGAGTCACCAGATAATTTTATTTAGATATAGTCACCAGATAATTTTATTTATTGTTTTAATTTGGTAATTTAGATGTTTTATTGACTGTGTATTTTGATGCTGCATTTTATTGTATTTCATTGTATTACCATCCTGAGACACGGTGAAAGGCAGAATATAAAAGCTTAAAATAAAATAAAGGGTTTTATTAACTGAATGTCTGATTTTATTGTTTTACTGTACTATTTTATTGATTTACTTTGCATTGTTTTATGTGTAATTGTTTTAATTGTTGATACTGTATGTCCTGTAAGCTGCTCAGAGAACCTCATGGCTATGGGCGCAGCATATAAGCGTAGGAAATAAACAAATAAATAAATAGTTCCGCCTTTCTCGAGCTTGTAATGGCATTCCTAGGCCATTAGTCTACCTTGAGATACGAGTTTCTACAGCTCATATAGGCAGCTCCCTTACGCCAAGTCTGGCACAGTTTATTTTGGCTAGCATTACCTCCCCAGGATCACAAACAATGGTTTTCCAGTACTGCTGCCAGCGGGGTTTGTTTTGTTTTTTTAAACTGGACAGATCAGTAATTGAACCAGGGACTTTCTGCTAGCAAAACCTCTAGTCCACTGATCTAAATATGTTAATTCATTCAGGCACACTGTAATTCATGGTCAAGAATTTTACACTGGACCTGGAATAAGAATTCCACAATTAGCAGCAACGATGAGCTTCTACATATCAAAATTTCTGGCGTCCAAATCAAGAGAGATTCTTGCAGCATTGCCTTATATTAGGAAATCTAATTCTACTAGCGTAGTGATACATGAATTCTTCTCTCCATTCTTGGGGTGAGGAATAGGCCACATTTTAGATGGATGAATGAAATTCAGGCATATATACACTTTGCAACCAACCCCTGGCAAGACAATGTCTTTGCCTTGTCATCTGGCAAGGTTGCTCCTTGAGGCAGCACAGGCTGCAACAACAGCAAAACTCAGTGCCCAGGGTGACAGAATCAGCCACGGGGCAAGCTGCACCAGGATGGTATTCCTGCTTTCTACTGCCCGATGAGACAGGGGTAGAAACATGCATTCCACTAAATGAAAAGCCCCCACATACCTAAGCAAGTGCTTTGCCTCACAAATGCTACTTTAATTCTGTGTGACACAACTGTTGCATATTTGATGAGTTTTAGGCCACGGCAATGCTCCATCGTTATAAAGTACAGTTCCATTCAATGCTTGTTTATTCAAGGTAATTGCCACCAAGTTGACCAGAACTTGCTCTTGGGTTAAGCATGCAAAAGAATGGAGCTACCAATGTAGTATTCAAAGCCCCTCATTGGCTCTCTGCACAAAGATATAGCACTAGCAAATGCACATCCACATTATTTTAAAGTTTCTCCATTCCTGGCTCAAGTTCAATACTATTACCTCTGTCTTCCATAAACTTGTAAAGCTGTTGGAGGAAATTGTCCCTCTCTTCAGGATCAAGCTCTTCCTCAGGCTGCCAAAACAAAAAGTAGACACATTAAGTATTTCTACATATACATCTGCTTTAATTGCAGTACCATAAGCATCTGCCTTTTTTGTAGAGAGCTGTGTTTGACACATCTCATGTCTGGTTTAAAAAAAAAAGTAAAAATGGCAAATTATGAGGGAATTATTCACTAAATGCATTACGTGGAATCCAACCAACTTGACAGAAAGCATCGTCTAGACTGGCAGGGTCTGAAGCACCCCTGCAATGCAAGTGGTCAGACTCTATCTTGTAAGGACTCTAAAAGCTGACTCAGTCCCAAGAGGCCACTGCCCTGAAAACGGAACATTACTGGCCCTGAGCTGAAACTAAGTGCTCCTTAATCTCTGATCCGTTTTTCCACTGAAAAAGGCACAGGACAAATGCCCCATGCTCACTTCCTGGTAGGAGTGATTCTGCTCAGGTCCCACCCCTACGAGTGATGTCCATCTGCAGCTGTTCGCCAGCCTTCCCGATCCCCGGGGCCCTTCGAGATCTATCCTGCTGCACCTCCCACCTCCCTAACTGGCTGGGATCGCATGCGGAGGACACTAGGTGGAGGAGGGCTGCCGTAAGCTAACAAAGCTCGAGCTGAGCGTTCCCTTTCATCCCCTACCCTATTGGAAACTGCATAGCACCTTTGCAGGGAAACTGCGCATTTCTTAGCATCTCCTGTACGTCGGTTTCTTTTCCAGCTGATAAGTCAGCAACATTCTATGGCTATTAAACCAGCTCCCTCTGCTTAAGCCTTTTCTCCAAGTCTCCATGCTCCTAAGTCTGCCAATACGTCCTCATTTCTCCGCAGCCCCAGTGTGGCTCCATTTCTCAGGTGTTCACCGCCTGAATTCCTCAGAGTGAGCAACAAAAAATGCTATTCTGAAGGTGAGCAATAACAAATGCTATTCTGAAGGCAACAAAAAAATCAAATGCATGCTGTCGATTTTAAAATTCTGTTGAAACATGGCAAACCAATTTTGCCCTAACATGACAAGCAGGAAAACTGCACACTCATATTTTGTTACATTTGTAGAACTCCCTCCTCTAAGCTGAGTGATGCATTTTGTTCCCCTCCATTTTGTCACCTTACACCCCCAGTGGAAGTATTTTAGGTTTAAAAGGAACTGATCCAAGGTGACTCAGT
Source organism: Varanus komodoensis (assembly GCF_004798865.1). NCBI lineage: Eukaryota > Metazoa > Chordata > Lepidosauria > Squamata > Varanidae > Varanus > Varanus komodoensis. Next base: position 61,494,091 of record NW_025335761.1, read on the forward strand.
GGGCTTCTAGGCTCAGGTTGACTTTAACTCTGGCCATCATCTGGTACTCTAATCGCAACATCACACATTTCAGATATGCATACACTGCGGCAGTATGTGTTACCAATGCAGCTTGCTTGAAGGTGGGCACCTGATCAGAGGCCAAATTCTGGAATAGGTACCGGACATGATATTATCAAATAATCTCAGGCACTAAGTGAAAAGTCACTTTTTTGCAAGTTAGCTTTACATCGCAAGCCAGTTTTATGGCTACACGCCCACGAGAACACCCCTGCGAATCCCAGCCTGCATCAGAAGTGACAAAAATATATTTAGACGGAGCTTTTTCCGGGATATTTCCCCCTCCAGACTCTGCAAATTGTGCCCTTGCATAATGAACATCTCTGTTGACAAGACTGCTCAACTGAAGAAATATTTAACAATGATTTTATGTTGTTCATAAGTGTTAAGGGTGATTCACATGTTGAACCAAAACTCAATTGTTTTCCGCCTTGATAGTCAACTCACTGTTAAGGGAATATTTGGGTGCCAACATTATTTACTCTGGCAGTGCTACCACAGGACAACATCAAGGATCCCCAAGCGTCATTTTAATTGTTAACAGTATTTGCTTATTTATCTGGCCAGGGCAACTTCTTTTTATATTGTTATTTATTTTATATTGTTATTTTTGTATTTTATGTTGTGAGCCGCCCCGAGGCTTCGGCGAATGGGGCAGCATAGAAATGTTTTAATTAATTAATTAATTAATTAATTAATGTGCTCATCTTCCAGTGCTATGTATGCCAACAGTTGCCAGCAATGCCCTATGGCATTCTTCATGGGGCAGACAAGCCACTCATCATGCAAAAAGATCAAAGTTAACTGCTCGGTTGTCTCGCTCAACAACCCAGCGGTCAAGCTTTGCACACCATGCTCAGCAACCTGCAGAGTTTGGACGAAGAAGGGATGGAGGGAGGGAGGGATGGGGTTCCCTGCTAGAGTGTACAATTCCTCATGTTTAATCTCCAGTACCTGTGAGGAACACCGGCAAGTCACCTCAGCCTTAATCTTATTGTTGTAAACTGCCCAGAAAGCTTCCACTATGGGATGGTACAGGAATGACTGAATGAATGAATGAATGCTCTCTGAAGGACAAAGCCACACACATTTTATTTTTTGCAGTATTTATATTACTTGCCCTACTGGACAACTCACAAAGATCAAAAATGAAAAAGCATAAAAATGGCAAGCACAAAAACTTCCAGAAGAACTAGAATATCCAGTACAAGCACTGGGATTAAAAAAAAAAACAACAACCCAGTTTAAGAGAAACAGATTTTAAAAGCCTGGAAGAAATAAAAGGGTCTTCATTCAGTATGAAAAGAAACGTAAAAGCAAGATCAGGTAATTCTCTCTCAGAGGCTATTCTGCTTTCCCCCAGTTGGGTGACATCACCAACACTCTTCTTCACAGCTGCCCATCTTGCCTGGCAGCGGAACTCAGCACAGGACAAATCGAGATATTAAGAGGTGCAGGAGCAGCAGATCTGTAGTTCCTTTTTTTTTGATGCAATGCACTTAGATATCTAGCAATCAAATACACTCAGTGATACTCTTTGATATTATCTGAGTGAGGGACAAAGCTGTTTCTTCTCAAAAGTATATGCATCATGCATTCTCTTAGTTTTTTTAAAAAATAATAGGTTAATTATTATTAATTCCACCATTATGATCACAATGATTTAGGCAGGATTGAATCAAGGTAATGAAAAACATACTCTGCCTTTAGTCTGTCAATATTACAGATGTTGCCCCCTACATCAAGTAACATATAAAAATTGCTATTTATTTTATTTTACACAGTTATTACATTTTTTAAAACTGGCTTTGACAATCAGAGAGAAATAGAACACACTGACACCCACAGAAATAATGGCCAACTTCTAGCACCCAGTGGTAACTCTTTCCCTCGCTGTGGCTTTAGGCATTAGAAGAGTTTTAAATACCGAGAGCATGCATTACTGCTTATTATTTTTCCAGAAGAGGTTAAACAGGAACCTGTGCATCCAATGTTTGGACAACTGAAACCCCTCCATCTTGTTTAAAGTCCCAAAGGAAGAACTATTATATTTAGCAAGATGCATAAACTGGTATAGACCATGTATGCCAAATATTTATAATACCAGCTGAAGTCACCACGCCGTGTAAGCACAGAAATACTAGAACATGCTAGAAAGGGGGTAATTCAGATTTTTGGATCCTAAATAAGTCAAAAGACTACAAATGTGTTTTTCTGTTGTTGCATTTTTTGATCAAAGTACTATGAAATTGCTAGAGAGGCGCACACGTCTCATGTAGGAAATAGCTCCACAATAAATGTGCATACAACACCTTCCAACAAGGACATAAGAGTCAAATGGATATTGTAATTAGGCTGCAGCAGAGAGTTGTCTGTCTGATGGGAGGCACCGAAAAGATGTATAGTCAAAAGGAGATGGAGCCTTCAGATTTATTTCATTTTTCTGAGGCTTTAAAGAATTTTGAAGCATAAGAATTGTCCTAGCTAAATATACATTTTGCACCAACACTTATGGGCCGTTTAGGTAACAATTTGATTTCTCAAGGCCATTTAGTTAGGAACACAGTCTTGCAGAATAAGCACTATTAAAAGCTATCAATCATCTCAAGGAATGTTAGAATTTCCATCCTAAAATAGTAGTCCCTTCCCAACCCTTTAAATATCATGTTTGCAAGATACTGAAAACTGGCCTTTAGAAAGTGAAATTAATTATCTACCCTGAACTAGGTGAGACCTTCAAGGACCATGCTGTGCAATGAGAAGGACGATCCCAAGCAGTCCGGGGAAATGACAGCTTTCCATCTGTATGAACCTCCTCTGAACAAAAGCCTCTTGAACCTGCACAATACTCTTAGGAACATGGTCCCGCTCAACCAGAAGTCTAAAGGTCAGTATATGCGGGAAGGTACCTACTGCAATTTTATTGAGTTGCAGGTAAATCTGACTTATTTCAAGGCCAGGCGTTCCTATTTAGCTAAAACGGAAACCGAGAGCACAGCCTCTGGGGAATGGAAATGGCACATATTTCAGCTTAGTTAAAAAGGAGCATAAGAACAACTGGAATAGCTTCCAAAACTGGTAAAACCCCAGCTTGAGAGCATCCAATGGGTACTCAAAGGCAGCTTATTAATGCTCAGAATTAACACGCACTATTTTCGGATGATGGCAAAAAATGAGTCTGACTGCCCGGGCATCGCTTCCTTGAGGCACATGTGGTGGCACTCAAAACACTCTGGAAAGGCAGTTCAAAAGCCACCTCTGGCTTCTGCAAGAACCGATTTTGCAAGTCACCTCACACCAGAGACATCACGCCAACTTGCTACAGGTGCCATTTAAATAGTTACATGTAAACAAAATCCCAGGTTGCAGGCCAGTTGCTGGAGAATTCAGTGGCCCTCTAAGCTTTATCCAAGGTGATTCTTCAGTTTTCCACTAAGAGCCCTGTGTGTTTCCACTGTCCACTACGGCACAAGCTCCATTCATTTCAAGAGCAGATGGGCTGGAGCCTCCAACAAGTTCTGCCAGAATGAATGACCTGGAGATTGGTGGATTGGGTCCTGTGTGTCATTTATCCTGGAGAAGGCCCACAGCACAGCAAAAGCTGCAATGCAAATGCCTGAGTGACAAAATATGAGCTAAAAAAGCAGCCTGACTAGGGAAGAACTACAATCCATGATTTTAAAATACACAATACAGAAAGGTGTTCTATTTTACAAAAAGAGAGAGAGAGAGTAACACAGTCAGTGTATTTGCTTATCAGTTTGCTGAGCACTGCATTTTGCTTCCGAGGAAAACCACAGGACAGGAAAAAAAATCTGACCAACCCCCACCCCATCCGAATATTCCCTCCAGCAAGAAACGTGGGGGGGGGGGAAGAGGTGGTGAGGGAGTGACGGCACTCTGTTTCAGCATTTAAAATAAATTAGCTTGATGATTCCGTTTGACGGTTTTCTGCTACCATTAAAAGCAACCCCTGCGTTTGACCATCTTACATGCCTTATTGCAGAAGAATCTGGACTGCCACTGGAAACAATAGATCCTGCCGTTTCCCCTACGGTACTCTCTTTCGAACATACTTCACCTTCCCGTCTTCACCAACAGTTGATTAAATTCCTAACTAGGTCTGAAAAAATTCACAGGAATGCCGTTTTATGCTTAATTTTTAAACAAAGCTTCCTGCTCCCTCCTCTTTTGTCTGAAAGGCAGAAGCTCTTTGAAGCAAAGTCTTCGCTGCAAAGGCACGACATGCAAAAAATATTACCCGGACTCTCCTTCCTTATCCACTTACCTGCAAGGACGGGATATTTACAAACGCGAACACAAAAAGCCTGGTCTGCCAGCAACAGTTCACACCCTGCAAAATGTGGCCTGTGTACCGTGTATAACAACATGGGGGAGGGGGAGAAAGAGATTCTACATTCCACAAACGATCAAGCCCTTACACTTTGCTCAGTATTAGCACGTTTGCATGGAAAGTGACTCCATTTTGTTAAAAAGCCATTCTTTTATGGCAGAGCAAAACCTATTAATAGATTCCAATTGTCTTTTTTTCCCCTTTAGGCAAAAGGGGAGGGTTACATGCACCGCTACATTGTCGAGGGGGAAAGAGAAAAGATCAGAAACTTGCAAAATCTAAACCCCACCTCCTCAAAACCCAGATGCAGAGTGGTCCAAACGGGAATGCCACCGACTGGACGTGCAAGGAGTCCTTACCCAGGTGCTGCATTTTCTCCCAAGTGCAGAAGGCTTGATATTCGCTTTCCTACCTAAATCTGCACACGGGGTGCCGCGCCGCACTTCAGTCTAACTTGGAAATATTTGCGCTCCTTCTTGTGCTGCACCGAATCCACCGTTAGGCAGCATTACTCACATTCTCTCCCATATTAAAAAAAAAAAAATCAGACATTACATGAAAGGAAAAGAAAGAGACAGCCCATTGCAAAGCATCTGGTAAGCCTCCCCGGGCAGCCTGCCAAGCCCCTGCTAAAGCTGCCCCTCTCCGCCGAGCGTGCGCACTCGCAGCCAACAGTGCGTCGCCATGGCAACCCCGGGGCAGCCTGGAAGCAGGAACAGCCATTCGGCCCGCAGCCTGCGCGGCCCAGCGCGGCCGGGGGGAAGCGAAAGGGGCACGGCCCAGCTTCCCCGGGCCGCCGCCGCCGCCTTCCAAGCCGCGCCGCGCCGCGCCCCGCGGGCTGGCCCAGCGCCGCCCGGCCTGCTTCGGACCCGCCCGCGCCGCGCCCGGTTTCCCGAGCCTCCCTCCGCCGGGACTCGGCGGCGGCGGCCCCCGCCCCCGCGCAAAGCATGCAGCTGCAGGATCCGGGCAGCGCGGAGTCGCAGCGCTCCGGTTCCCGCCGGCGGACGTGTCATGTTTTACCGCGCCCCCCCCCACCCGCGCCCGGGCTTTGTGTTTCTCTCCGGGTGGGCGTATAACGCTGACAGGGCTGAGGCATTCCTGAACTCGCTTCGCCCGCCGGAAAAAAGGGACGAGACAAATCCGGACTACGAGCAGCACGCGCGAGTCCCCGAGCACGCCCGCCGCACCTCCGAGGCTCCCTGCGAAGAAAGGGCTTGGCAGGAGGGTAACCGGCCATGTGCCCGGAGCCGCCGCCGCCGCCGAGGGGTGGCCCGGGCGCAGGAATAGGGCCCCTCGCGGGCCGCCGGCGTGCGGAGGGAGCCTCCAGCCAAGCCGCCCGAAAGGGGGCTTGAAGGCCCCCCCGCGCCGCGCGTGTCAAACGCGCCAGTTGTAGCCGGTGGCGCTTTCCACATCGCCCACCTCCCCAAAGGGGGGAGAAGCCCGAAGCGCGAGGCCACCTTCCTCACCAAGCCAGCCCAGCCCAGCCCAGCCCAGCGCCCCGCAGCGCGGCGCCCCCCCCCGCAAAGAAAGCCCGTCTCGTTAAAGCAGCCCTCGGCGGTCCCTGGGACTCGCCTTCGGGCACCCCACGAAGCCTCAGCGGCGGGGCCTTCGGCTGAGCCCCCGCGCGAGAGCCAGCCACTTCTATTTTACACGCGGCAGTTCCACCCTCGGGGGAATTCAGCGCCCACCTGTGCCCGCCACGGCGCCTATTTTATGAATGGGCCGCGCTCTGCACAGCAGCCATTTTGTGAGAGTGCCCACGAGCCTCCCTCAACATTCCCAATTTGCCCACTGACCCAAAAAGGCTGGGGACTCGGCCTCAATTTATTTTTCTAGGGTTCATTAAAGAGCATACGTGCAAGGGCCTGAAGTGGGGAGACAGGTATTTCACAACAGCGTTGTTACTATCCCCATATTACATATGGAAGACTTTAAGTCAGTAACTTGCTAAAGGCTGCCTCACACATTCATTGCCAAGGAAAGATTTGAACTGGGAAGATTCATACACTGGGTGAATTTTTCTTTTTAAGTAATAGTTTGCCCCCATTTCTCTTTATACAAGAAATAAAGCCGTTCAAATTAGGTTTGGTACAAGATGAAACAGCTGTATAAACATTAACCCACAAGTACCGACTGGGTTAGTACTTGTCAACAAATAACATGTAGTACTTATCAACAATTATTAAAATGAACGCTACTGCATTCAACGACCTGATCAGTGTTTTCCTCTCCTCTACATTCCTCTATTGTGTCTGTCTTGCACACACAGTAGACAAATTGTATTTTTGCAAGAGTTTTGGCCTTTGGCACCCTCCCAGGTGGGTTCAACGTGGCAAATGAGGCCTCCCTTTTGCACCTGAAGAATTCGATTTTTCCTGCCACGTGGCAATCCCGAATTTGGTTCCCAAGCAGGGGTGGGGGAGGCTAGAGGAAGAGGGAACTTAGCACAGGAGGCTGGAGTTGAGATACTTCAGATGGCACTCGGCATTTGGGCACAAGACAAAAAGGGCCTTACTGCTTCTGAGAGCTCATCTCTGAGCATATGCAACCCGGTATGTAAGAAAATGAAAGGCCTTTTACATGCTCTAGCAACACAGTATGTGAATTTCCCCATGTATTAACTTTTCATTATAAAGCACTCAGCCTCAAACACTGCAATAACAACACTCCAGTAACGGTTTTCCCATGTTTTTGCAGCCTCCTTCACTTTTCATATTAAGCACTCAACACTTTTGGCCGTAATTCTAGGTAAGTGTAGCCAGAAAGACGCCTGTTGGAGGAGTTGTATCCCAGCATTCCCTAAATTATGGATCATATTAATAGGGTTTTGTTTTCTTTAAATGTTCTATTCTACGAGTCAGCTGCTATCCTGTCCTTTTTTGACAAAGTTAGGGTGGGGAGGGGGGAGAGAAATAATTCAAGATAAAAAACTTTTGGTGGATCCTTTTTTCTTATAGTTGTAAAGCAAACTAGTCACAAAAAATGTCAAAAGGAATTTAAGAACCTCAGGACAGTCATACAGAGTCACACATACATGTCTTCCAAATCGTGAAATAAAAGTAATATTAATATATTTTTCTTTAAAAGCAGCTGCTGAATCTTTTTTAAGGAGTGAATTTTCTTTCAAGAAAAAGATTCTAGTCCTCATGGGTGAAGAGAAGGAAGGTTTAAGATCATCAAAATCAAGATCATTGTCGTCGTCGTCATCAAACTGCATTTATATCCCACATTTTCCCCCTCTTGTGAGGAATCTAAGGCAGCTTACATGTCTCCCTTTATCCTCACAAGAACCATACTGTGGAGTAGGTTACCTGAGAATGAGTGGCCGGCCCAAAGTCACCCAGGGAGCTTCATGGCCCAGCAGACGCTAGAACTTTATCTCCTGGCTCCCCAACCCAACACTCTAAGGCAGGGGTCTCAAACTCAGCTGACCTGGGGGCCGCTGGAAGCAGAGTCCGGGTGAGGCCGGGCCGCATCAAGTATTCCACCCCCGCGGTGGTGGGGGGCCGCTCATCCCGCGGCCAGCCAGGGCGCCACCGGGGCTTTGAAGGCCACAGGGCCCGTCCCCCGTGCCCTGCCCGTCCTGGCAATCGGCCCGCTGGCCGCGAGTTTGAGACCCCTGCTCTAAGGCTAAGCACTGGCTCTCGGCCTACTTCCCAGGCAGTCTCCCATCCAAACACTAATCAGGCCTAAACCAGTTCAGCTGCCAAATTCCAGTGAGATCAGGTACATTCTGGGCAATATGACTGCAGCCATGAGCCCCTGGAGGCTGACTCCTTGACTCCCAAGAAAAGGCACTGAGATAAATCATCACTGTTTGGCTCCTGTAGCTTCAAGCGGCCAGCCACGGTAGGCAAACATGTAAACAAAAACTGCAAAAAGGGATCAACATGTAGATCCTGCCTCGGTCAAGGGTATGTTACAGGGTATCATGAAGGAGACCTGACTGTAGGCATCGAAGAGGAAGAGTTTACATGAGGGTAATGAGTTCAGGAATGCCTGCCTTCTTCCCAAAGCACCATGACTTTTGAGCATTTGGGATTAAAATTTTTGCCTTATACAAAAGTAGAGAGTCACATTTAACTTCTTCAGATTCGCCTGCATCACAATCTGACTATACAAGTATTTCACATTAGCATCCATTTAATCTGTATCTAGCCTGCAGCAACTTTGTGGTTTGTGGCTGGGAGCTTATATAGCCCCAAGTGTTTTAAAGTTATACCATACTAAAATGTCTGGTATATCAACTAAACGTCAGCTTAAATGTCATTTCAAATATACAGAGCTTCAGAAAGGTGCGACAGATATCCAGAATAATTGTGTCTGAGTATATTATATGCCTAATAAAATGCAGAGGAGGAAGATCATGGTAGCCCTTCAGTTTCCCTTCAGTGGGAAAAGGTGGAATATAAATGTAATAATATACAGTATGTACACATGCATATGTATCTATGCAGTGTGAGAGCAAGCACGCTTGTGAAATAAATATGTGGGACATGCATCAAACCTGGCCAGTGGACTCTACAGACTGTTCAAGGTGTTCCCAAAGGTGCGGTAGCCTTCCCTCTGAACTGAAACGGGGCCATGCAGAAAGCTTCCTTTGCAATTCAGTTTCAAGAAGGTAGACATCAAGTGTGCACAAGTGTGCAAGCCATTGTGGTTCACTAGCCACGGTGGATTGTGCTTTGTAAACCTGGACTGCTTTACACAGGATGGCTTGTTTTACCCCCAACACATAAAACGCAAAGATGCAAAAAGATAACTGAAAGCAGGTAGTGACTATATCACCTCCTCTGTGGTGAGATCCTCTAGTTTTATGTGCAGACCTGACAGTCTCAGTATCTTCTACCCTCTTCTGTTCCTGAGCCTTTAGCTGCTTGGGAAAGTGGACAACAACCCACTGCCCTTACTTCTGACAGCTGTCGAAAGCAGCATCTTTGACAGGGGTACATACAGCTTTCATAACTGCATCTAACTCTGTCAAAAAACCTATGCTCAGCCCCGTTGAAAACACAGTTTTCAAAGAAAACCTTATTTTTGCCAAAAGCCATTGCTCCTGTAAATGTTTTTTCCTTCTTTTGAGCACATTGAAGTTCAAAAGCAAAATACCTTCTTGCAGCTCTCTTCTGTGCTTCACGGCTCACCATTTGATAGTGCTCAAATGAAAGAAAAATATTTGAAGCCGGGCTTGACATCCATGGAAGGTACGTAACCAGGCAAGGCTTCAAATTTTAAGAAGTTGGAGTAGTACGACTCCAAAATACCACCACAAGCAAAAAACTAACCAAAGCATTTGTGCACATTTCTGGCACAACAGGAAAGATAGAAAACTAGTGACAGCTGTTCCAATGTGCTCCTTGGGAATCTGCTACTGACTACCATTTTGGAGATCATAAAAACTCCCCTGCCCCCTAAAAAAAGCTGTGGGGAACCCATAAGCGCTTACATCCATATATGCCCAGCCGCCCCTTGAGATCTGCGGGAGAGGCCCTTCTCCGGGAACCCTCCATGAAAGAAATTAGGAGGGTAGGTACTCGGAGGAGGGCTTTCTCTGCGGTGGTGCCCAATCTATGGAATGCACTCCCCTGAGAGGTCCGCCTGGCGCTGTCGTTATTTGTTTTTCGGCGCCAGGCAAAGACCTTTTTATTTAAACGTCATTTTAATTGTTAACGATATCTGCTTATTTATCTGGCCAGGGTGACTTCTTTTTATATTGTTATTTATTTTATATTGTTAATTTTATATTGTTATTTTTGTATTTTATTGTATTTTATTGTGTTGTAAGCTGCCCCGAGGCTTCGGCAAGGGGCAGCATAGAAATGTTTTAATTAATAAATAAATAAATAAATAAATAAATAAATAAATAAATAAGGGGTCACACAGGTAAAAGTGGGAAGCCTGGATCTGCCATTCAGGTTCCTGGGATACCTGCAGGTGAACCAAGGGGGAAAGAGAAGGATGGGACAACTCATGGTGAACCTTTTCATCTGCTGGGGACTCTGTAGAGGTTGTCCCATGAACAACTCACACTATGTTGATTAGTCACAGGGTGGGTTGTTCTGCCATAGAAAAGTAACCAGCGTCTTTACATGTGGGGAGTTAATGTGGGGAGTGACTGACAGGTCCACTTTCTAAAATGCAAAGAACGTTTTCCTTGGGCCCTTTCTCTACTTCCAGCTTTTGGTGTACATGTGTACGTACTCCCCCGCCCCGCCTAGTTCTGCACCCTACAAGTGCAAAGTAATGCAACTTGAGAAAATACTTGATTTTAGAACTTGAGAGAGAATCAAGTCACCCTAAACATCCTGAGAGAAAGCATAAAGTTATCCACTGGGGGCATAAGCAAAAGGAAACACAGCTCTGAGGAGCAAAGTATACTCTCAGTACAAGATAAACCATGCTTATGTGGCAAAATTGTCTTCACTTGTAAAGGTGTCTTGATTTACTGATATAATAATATTCTGTCTATAAACTCAACATTTTAAAGGTTACTATTTATTAACATAGTCCCTGAATAAAGTTACGAATGGTGTCTGTTCTTCCACAAGCACATACGGAAGAGTTACATCATTTCTCCTTGCACAATATATGCTGGAGAATATATTAAATAAATTGATTAAATAAATTGATATAGTTAATCAATTTTTGCAGTTTGAGAGAGGAGTAAGTGAGGGCACCGTCCCAAGCTGGACTGAAAGCTCACCGTGCTGTTCTTGCTTACCTCAGAACTCACCACATGATCAATCAGTAACACCAGTTCTGCTTTGTATCAGCACTGCCTAGGCGGCACCCACCACCCCCCAGCCCCAGGAAGAGCTGGGTAAGAGCTTTCCCTTCCCACGTCTCCCAGTTGCTAGCAGGCACGGTCCGATAGCTACCCAAGAGAGACATACCCCTCAACTGAATGGAACCTGGAGGCTTTCCTCATTTGTCCTACGGTGCACTGGTCACATTTGCACAGAGCAGTTAACCAAAACAGCCAAGAACGCTGGCATATTAATAACAGGCAGGTGCGCCAGTATATGTGGAGACATCACTCCTGCTTGGCTCCTCATGCAAGTGGGAGTGGGTACAGTAACCAAGAACTTACTAATTATTTAAGCTTTTATATCTTGTTCGTTAGCACAGTTCTCTGGTAACAGTTATAAAAAACTCAGGGTTGCAATCCTCTTACAAAGCAAGATTTGGAAGTCAACTACATAATTTAACTCCAAACACAGGTCTGTGGGAGGAAAGACAAGCCAGAAGCCTGGGTTCAGATGTTAACACTAGGTCCCAACTCTGGAAAATTGTTTTCTGTGAACATAGCAGCACTTTGTAATTTTTACTCACTGTTAAAGTTGTAGTCCCATAGCTACTTACCTAGAAACAAACTAAACACACCAGGGCTTACTTCTATGTAAGCATCCACAGCAGCAAAGAAGAAGCTGCAGCCCTCCAGAATAGCTAAAGGCCAAGGATTATGGAAGTTGTAGTTCAACTACACAAGGAGGGACTAAACTTCCCAACTAATGGATCCTACTAACATTTTTCTTTAAGGTGTTTTCAAACATATTTGAGAAACACCATTACATTTGGAGCATGCAAAGCAACCCATTTGCCCAATTCAAAAGCCATAATTATTGGTATTGCTATTTCCTGCCTGTTCCCAGAGGTTGGGATGCTAGGCGGCTCACTCACCACTACTTCCTCTTCTTTCTGTTCCCCTTTTTCTTCCACTTCATCATCACTCTCTGCTTCGGCGCCATCTTCTTCATCACTGCTGGAGGATTCCAAGATTTCACGCATATCCATCTTCCAATTCACCGGTATAATTCTCAGACTGAAGAAGGAGCTTGCCTCTTGTAACCCTTCAGAGGAAAATGTCCTGTGCTTACACATTCAAGGTACTAAAAATCAAAACTGTAGTATTACCTATTGGCAGTAGCTGTGCTTCTTTGCTCAGCTATTATAATTTTCAAGTTATGCTCCCAAAATTCAATGGTCAGCTGAGAAACAGGAGGTTAAAAAGCCATTCTAAAAATCATAAAGGGGTCTTGTTCACACGTTTCTCCTTATACCAAACTGATTTGCATACATGATTGTTGGCTCTTAAATCATAATCATGAACTGCTATTCTCCATACAAGGGTATTCTAGGATTATGAAGCTAACCTGTGTCATGTCAGTTTTGCACGCAAGCAAGTCTCCAAGTCGCCAAATGCCAGGCTGGGGGGCAGATTTTTCCCAGTCCTGCTCCTAAAATTCTTTTAACTGAAAATGTAGGGATAAAAAAGCCCATTGCCATCCATGTCACAACTGAGCCTGAGAGGGAGCGAGAGCAGGGGAGTGAGATGGGGAGGAACTGGGGCTGAGGGCTTGCGGCAAATGTTACTGGCACGCTGGCCTCTCTCCCTGGCGCTTTATCTACTGAAAGGGCTACTTAAACAAGACACACGGTGTGGTGGTGGCACCTTGGTCTGTGTGCACTGTGCGTGTCAGCCGCTGAGTCCCGAGGCACACACCCAGAGAGGGCATCAAGCCCCAGAGTGCTCCCTTTGCTCTTTTAGTAACGTAAATGTTAAAATGCCGTATCTTGCCCAGGTAACTATTAAAATCACGCACATTTAAAAGTAAACCCAGTTATTGTCTAAATAAGTTTTACGTTTAATATCCCAATTACTGATAACACATTTTAGGAACTTCAAGCAATTCCAGAAACATCTGAATCATCCCAGAAGCTAGAAGGGGCAGGAACAACTGGAGGGAAAAATGCTGCACAGCATCAGCTCCTGTTTGTGAGGAACTGGTCAGAGTGGAGTTTAGAGAAATCTGGCCTGAAAAAGGGCTATGGAGAGCAACAAGAAATTACAAGTTTATTTAGTTTAATAGCCCATAGGCCATACACCATAATTTAAGAATTGGGAGCTTATTTTGCTGGGGAAGACTGTATTACCTATTAGGAATGGTAGCTAAGTAGCTTAGTTTAGTTTAAACTATAGCATGTAGCAATTAATTCTAAATAATAATTCAACATCCTACAAGCAAATTTCAACCCTATTATAAGAAGAATGCAATTTTATTTCCTATTATACATAGTTCCCTTTAATAAACACTGTAATTTTTGCTCTGTTTCTCTTTAGTAGTGGTGCTAATCCCTATTGCCTATACCACAGGACTCAGACTACCAAATTTCCTTACTGAGGTGGCTCTCAGTGGCTTCTAGCCTTGCTGGCCGTGGGCTCCCTGCTTCGCCAGAGGCAGCCTGCCTTCAAACACCGGTGGCTAAGGAGTTGGGCAGGAGGCGGCCTTGCACCCATCCTCTGGAGGGATCCTGTGGGCAGCTGGTTGGCCAGCCTGTGCATGAAGTGCTGGGCTGGAGGGATCTGTGGCCTGGTCCAGCAGGGCTGGTCTTATGTTCTTGTATAGAACTGGGGTGGGCGGCACACAGCCCCTCGTGGCCTTGACTGCAGCCCCACTGTCACCCCACTGAAATTCAGCAGTGTTTCTTTGCATGTTTTATGGCAGTGGCAGGGTAACGGAGTGTTTTTCTCGTGTGTGTGTTTTACAACTACATTCACTGACTGCTAGAGCAACTAATCAGAACAAGTGTAGAAACAATGGACTGTATAGAGCAAAATCCCAACCGACATGAATGCACATTTATCTCATGATATAGTGATTCTGGCCACATATTGGAAAGCAGAGAATGATACATTGGATCAATGATTTTGAGTAAAAAAAACTGAAGAAAAAACTGTGCCGGGAATCTTACTGAGAGGATTAAAAAGTGTTTTCCCCCTGACATGGCATGGAAATTCCCATAAATTTTACACTTCCAAAGTCTCCTTATGATGCAGTTTCTCAAAATCATTTTGGGGAACTATTGGCCAGGCAACAATATACATACTTTGTTTTAATCATTTTATTCATATTTATATGAAAAATTATTTCATAGCCCAATGTGGTTAGGTTTTCCCCATTTCTTGTAAAGAAACAAAAAATGTTTTGAAGAGGAGGTCAGCAAAGCCTTGCTTTTTTCTCATGGCCCGCCATGCCTGCATGTCTCTGGCCATCAGATGGCGTTGTTACGAGTCATCAGGACATATCCACCGTCTTGAATCTCCAAAATGTCCTGTCCTTTATCAACCCTACTCAGCAATAGACATGCCAAAAATCAGACTTAAGATTTTTAAAAAACCAAAAGACTCTGGTTTTTTAAGCAATCCATTCCCAATTTGGTGCCTTCTAGATGTGTTGGACTAAAGTTAAGGCATGCTGGGAGTCTTAATCCAATAAAAATGGAGGGCATTTGGTTGGGGAAGTCCGCTTGCATCTCCTTGAGAGTGCTCTGCCAATTGTTTCATATAGCAGTGTGGCTATAAGCCTAGAGATATACCCCAACACCTAAACTTAGTCATTTTTAACCAATATAGTATATATCATCATCATTATTATTTCTAAACTGCCCAAGAGCCAAGACTCTCTCATATCGGTGGAGTATGCCAGCATATTATACATACTCATCTACCAGTGAAAATGTCTTAACGTAAAGACACTGATTATCCAGTCATAATGAGCTTTCTTCAAAAGGCACGATACTCTGCCATTTCAAATCAAAATACACAAGTCCTCATGGCAAGGAGGAAACTACCTACAACTTGTACAAGAACCATTTCTTTCACAACTCGGGTGGGCAGAAGGTAGATCTCTGGGTGATTTGCAGATTTGCAAGAATATCTGATTCCCAATGATCCAACATTAGTATCAACTAAAATCGTTTCCCTCTAAAATGTAGGAAAAAGAATGTTCAGGGGGAAACCAGGTGTGGATTTGGGTGTCAAAAGGTATTGCATGGTGTCCCAGCAGAAGCTCTAATGGCATTGCACTACAATAAGCCAACAGAGGGCAAGTCCTGTTCTGAAGAAAACCTGACTTTCTCGCTACTACATTTCCATGTTGTGCTTTTGTGTGATGCACACATTGGGTTCACAGTAGCACAGTGCCACAGCCCCACTGGCACGCTACCTCTCCTAAGGCTGACTTATCACAATTCCTGAGCTGAGCTGAGCACCCCGTTCTTTGATTCTTAGCATGTATGAAGGCTGCTTCAGTCACTAGTTTTCACCTGGCTCTGCTTGGCTGGTTTTAGGGTTCTAGGTTTAAAAAAAAAGAACCGCCACCTGGGAGCCTGAAGTCTTCCCATCTTGGCTCCAGAACCGCAAACCCCACACACTGCAAAACACCCTTGTGGCCACAGTGCCTTGCCATGGGCACCTCCTGTGTGCATAATTGTATCAGAATCCACATGAGCCTCGGTGGTGCTTCTTGCATGCTGAACAGCACATGGCACAGCACAGGTAGCTCCCACAATGATGTCTGGTACTGATAGGCCTGATCTATTGCACCAGCAGCAACAACTGCAACTCTGTATATATTGTCATTTTCATGAATATGATAATTACTGCATAAGGAATGTGCTTATTAATTATCTAAACAGACAACTTTGAAATTTACCTTTTCTAGTAGACAACTCTTGTTTTGTAACATTTAGGATGTCTAATTCCTCAATCTCTTTTCTTGCTACTGAATAACTGCAAAAGAATGGTTCAGTTCCATTAGGTCTGGCACTCTAAAACATTGGCCAAGTTATCATTCCCCCCAAGTACTTCAGTTTAACAAGTATACCTTTGTTTATGTGTTGTCAGTGACAAAATGTGAACAATCCCCCAAAACTGAGCATTTTATTCCATTGTTTAAAGTTTAGTAGGCTTGCAAATTTTGCACATTCCACTTAACATACCAATTAAAAGGGTAAACATTAATAAGCATTTCAGCAGCTTTCTAAGTCACTAACTATATACTATTAGAAAACCCGAATCACATAAATGAAAGGATTCTGTCTAGTTTTAGTTGCCTTATTTGTGCAAGAATTCTGTACAGGCACTAGTAGACATGCATTTGACTTGATCATGGGATCAAATTCCTGTTTTACCATAAACTTACTAGTTAGGTTTGGTCTCTCAGGCTAAGCTCCCAATCTTTAAGAAAGGAACATGGACCCAACCCATATTATATGCTCACCAAGATAATAAACTTGGTGAGCATATAATACTTTAAGTTCTGTTAAATGCTGCAAATAATATCATTCAAGCTTCACCTCTCTATAAAAAGCAGACTATGCATCAGCACTGACACTGACTTGTCACAGGGTTCCAAAAAACAGCCTTTTTTAGCCCTCTTGGGAGATGGCTGGGACTTCTGTTGGGTAAATCAGTTGCTCTGCCTCTGAACCATGCCCCTCCCCGAGCTTAGATCCCTGCTGAACAGTCAGCAGCCCTAGAGTTCAGGGCCATTATATGCATTGTGTTCAAAGGCCATTTTGGGTCTGGCGTGTTTTGTTAACAAAGAAAATGAAAATAGTATAGATGACCTTTCATTCTATCACACGGTAGCTTTTGTTTTTGAACTGTAACATGCTGGAACACCTTCATCTGTATCAAAGACTTAGTGATATGGATTCTAAAATGTCACCGAATGGGTTAAGAAAGGCACACAAGTAACAGGCGACGTGTGTTTCTAATGCTTCAATATGCTCTCTTTACTTCCTGTTCAGTTCTTATAGTAAGCAGATGCAGAGTTCAGGCACTCTGCCCAGGGAAATGACGGTTCGTCTGATGGCGGGCTCACCAGAACACAGGTCCTGTTGCCAACAGGTGAATAAAGGTTGCTCTGACATGAAAGCCATTAAGCAATACAATTATAGCCAAAAATATCAGTTTTTAAAAAGCTACACACATGTGAAGAATCCTGTAATGTTAAGTCTAGATCTCCAACTGGTTACTTTTCACCAGGAGCCTTTCCGACATAAGGAACTAGGGTGAAAGCTTTTTTTTTTTTAGGTTTTTTTGCGTCAACAAAAAAAATTATTAGATAATTTTAAGGCAGAAAGCTATGCTGTGCAATGCTGTGCAATTTAAATGTAATCCAAGCATCTCCTTTTGGTCCATATCTGCAGTATTACTGAACATTTCAAATTTACAGACTATAAAATGCAAGGTAATACTCTGTATGAAACCCAAACATGCAATTCATCTTGCAATCAAGTCTTCCAAAAAAGTCATGTTGATCTTTAGGAATTAATAACATTATCTAAAACTGTGGATGATTTTATGCTTGCCCAGTTATATATTCAAGGCTGTCATTCTGCCAACATGCCGCTTCTTTCACTAGTAGTTCTTGTTCTAGTGGCAGGTGTACAACTCCAGGAAGAACACCAACTCCTGTGATTTTTCCATCAACATAACATTGGAAATGACCCTCTGCCTTAATTATGACATCCCTGCGTTAAATGTGGATGACAGAATCATGTCGAAAATGTTCTGACATTTTGGGGTTGTATTCTTTGTTACAATAGTTTATGGATTTATTTTGCTGCAGCCTAAGTCTAAAAAATTTACTCACAATTTGGAATCTGCGAAAGATCGAACTAAACACTGGTCCTTTTTCACTGAAATGTCATCACTGCAGCTGGGGGATAAGACCTGGAGATTCAAATGAAACACATCAAATTGGCTTTTTAAAAATTCCTTCTCCTAAGGAAAGGATCAGCTTGCATAAATACATTTTTCATCTGCATTATAGCAACTCCAGGAGCGACTGTTAATTCTCCAGAAGAAATCTACTCCAAGTAATGACTGTGCATGGAGAAACGTTATTCTCCCTCTTTTATAACATTGCAAGTCACTCAGTAAAGACAGAAGTATGTTTAGGACAGATCCAAAGTACTCCACACAATGAATTATGTAACATATGAAAATCACTGCCACACTTGCCACAGGTTTGGATTTTTTTTTTTTTCAGGGTAAGACAATTTCGTACAAAATGGGTCCAGCAATGGCTGTTAGCCAAGATAGCAGAATGTACGGAGAATGCAGACCTGTGGAAAAACTTGGAGAAAGGCAAGCACATTCTAGCTGGCTTTTGGCTGGTTACTGTCAGAAAAAGGATGGCGCTCCAAATAGAGCTTGGACTGATCCAGCAAGATAATTATGTTTTTGAAATACTGTCCATCTCCCTTCGAACACAATACAGACAATTATCCAGAGAGTTGCAAACTTGGGCACAGATCAATGTTAATTTCAACCCTCACAAAAAGAAGCACAGTTATGCATCTGCAGTTACATCCAAGATCAAATTGGCTCAGATTTATGCTTAAAGGCAGCAATCCTGGTCAGCTCCTTAACATGCAGGGCTAAAAATCTGTGACAAAGGTCATCCACAGTAGTAAGACAAGCTTAAGACATCACCTTGTATGCGCAAACTTCTAAGCACAATCATAGGGTAATATTTCTTGATTTTGTTCTTTTCTGGGTGCACACTGCCTTATGGATGTGTATCCACATCACTGGACTGGGAAACACCACCCTTCTTTTGTTAAGGGACTGCTCGAATTGCGCAGTTCTCAGAATTAGAAGAGTGACTGCATTTATGTTAAACAGCACCAGGAGTTATACATGGAAGCCACTAAATGCAGCTGCTTCCAAAATGTTATATGAATTCTTGTAATCAAACTTCTTCCTAATTGCACCCTGAAATCCTTCCCCTACCTGCACATTCTTCCACTTGGGAGAATTATGCCAAAAGGAAAACTCCTCTAACCAGACAGCATTCCAGGGACTGCCAATGCACTCTCCTCTGCTAGTTACAAAGATCTCTAAATCTGCATATTATACTTTTTTTAAATATGTATCTACAGATGTAGGTTGTCCAAGTCACAAACGAGTTCTGTTTCTGAGAAAATGGAAATTTGTCTTTAAGTCAAATTTGTATGTAAGTCGAATCACATACAGTCAGCCCTCCACATTTGCAGGGGTTAGGGGCTGAGGCCCCCATGAAAGTGGAAAAACCACGCATCTCTCTACTCCACGCCCGAACTCCGAACTCGCCAGTACTTCCTCTTTGCAGCAAGGAAATGCCAGAGAGATTTCCCTCTCCAGATGGGTGTAGCAGGAAGGCATGTTTTGCAGGCCCCACACTCCCCATGCTGATGGCAATTTTCTGCCGTAATTTTTAAAATTAACAGCCTGCAAGACAGTTCATTCGTAAGTACCGGTTGTTCATAACGTGGACATTCGTAACTCGGGAACCGCCTGTATTCAATTAAGAGACCAGCTGCCATGTGACGCCTCTTCTCCCTCCGCCATCATTTAGCAGCGATTCCACCTGACTGCAGCAGCAGGAGAGGCAGGACACCGAGGCCACTCCGACGTTGCGGTGAGGATGGCTGTCATTTGACTGTTTGCATTCAAGCCAGAACATGGTACCTGGAAGCGCTGGCAAATGTGTTTGTTCCCCTCTTCCCTTGTCTCCCTTTCCCACTGGGTCATTTATTTTGACCTGAAAGCTTGCAGGTAGAGCTGTCTTACTTTTAATCTGTGCACAGCACCAAATAACTTCCTACATTTTTAAAAAAAGTGTTTTAACAGTAAAAATTGCATAACCACCTAACATTTACATCCCCTATGAAAGGTCCCCTCCTCTGCCCCAAGCAACAACAATACATTAGAAATCCTGAAAGGCTATTGTTAACCAGGAAAACACAAATATGAATGCAAAAACAGGAAAAAGGAAAACCCCGGGGCAAGCACTAAGATTCCACTCATGTCTAGAGGAGGAATCACTGCAAATCCAAAGGGAGGGTTGGTTGTTTTTGTTTAAAGACCATCAAGGTCAGTCACCAGGGTTAGCAAGACAAGGTTAGTAAGAGTTTTTTTAAAGAGTTACATTTCCTTACCTTCTCTGGAATCGACTAACCTTGATCCCTAAAAGTTAATCCAAATAGGTGGCTCTTCGAATGTTTTAAAGTTTAAAAGGTGCTCAAGTTGCAGGTGGGGGGGGAGGGGTAAATGTGCCCTTTTCTCTCTGCAACTGAGCCTGATGCAGATACAGCACCAAGATGTGGTGGATTTCACAGATTCAGTGAGGTATGAGAAAGAAGGCAATCTTCAATTGTATTTTTAAAAAATTAAGTGGGATTATTTCAGCAAACTGATTATCTACTCAATTATTATTTGCTCAAAATGAAAGCATATTCCAAGTATATACAATTTCTTTAAACCAAATTCACAACTGTCAAACATCATTTTTAAGAACCTGCTTTTCTATTAAAGCAACACTGGACAAAAACCTATGTTAGTGAATTGTAAATTTTTTACTTATTTACGGTACTGCTTAGACTGCTAGGCAAAGAGCACGGAAGTATATTTGCCATCTTATTGGGGGTAGGGGAAGACCCCCTGGTCCTCACTTTCAGTAACTTCTATGTGTTCTGCCTTCCAGGAAGCGATTCTGCTTCAAGGTATGCTAAGAAAGCAAGACAGAAATCCTTCGAGTTTCACCACGGCCCCCATGCAGACATCAATGACAAAGTCAGGGCCACCTCTGGCAAAACACAGCCTTTCAAGGTTGTCACCTCAGGATCTGAATCAGAATGGGAAGAAAAATTGTTAGCTGAAATACCAAGCCCAGCAGACCCAGTGATCATCCAAGAAGTCAATGAAAACCAGATCATGCCAGTGGAGGCAACTGTCACATGAGCAGTCTCAGAGTCTGGCACCAGATCAAAAGGGTAGTGTCGGCATCCCTGCTGTCTGGAACCACCCTGAAGGTGGAACCAAGCCCTTCTGATTGGGAAGGGAGTGGTTCAGATTAAAACCAACTATTTAGCATTGATAGCTGGTGTTGCTAGTGTTTTCATCAATGGTTTCTGCAATATTCCCTTTTTGTATCACAAAGGCAGCCTAGCTTGCCAGTTTCAACATAAGACAGTAGTTAAAAGCCCCTGCCATACAATGCTTGGAAGGTCGAGGGAAGACATTCAATTCCATAATGAAAAAGGACTTGGTTGACCAACAGTTGTGGAATAGGATTTGGGTAGTAGCTACCAGATACTGGCACTTTTAATTGTTTTAACAGGCAAGTAGGGTACACCCTTGTTCGTGAAACATAAAATAGGAAACAGTCCTCAACACGTACCAAACTAGAGTTTTTAGGTTCCTACAGTGTATGCTACCTTTAGCTAAAAATAATTTTAGAATTCAATAGTACTCAATATAAAAAGCACTCAAGCAACATTAACGCACATGCACACAGAGAAGCAGCTGTGATTTTTCACACCAAGCTCTGGAGTAGGCAGGCAGAAGGCCACAAGCTATTTCTGCTTGCTCCAAAACTCAAGTCCTTTACAAGGTTCCTATGGTAGGACAACCTAGTGTGGGTGACAGACCATCGTAGGCTGTCATGCTGAGTAAACAGACTGCTCCTGGCAGGGTGCTTGCTCCTGGCCAACAAGATGCTGGACCCACAACGCGCTGTCCTGTTGCCTCAAGCTGGGCGACGGCCCCATCCTGGGTGGGGAGAAGCACCGATCAAGGACCCTGCAGAAGTGGCGGAACTCCTTTTGCCATTCCCGCCAGCCTCGCCCACTTGCCACGACCAGCCACCCCGTAAGCGTCCAAGCACTGCCTGGAGCTCCGTGACCCCGCTCGGATCCAGCTCTTTTTGTTCACTGCGTCTCCCTAAACCTTTCCCAACTCGAGACATCCTGAATAGCGATCTTTAAACTGAAAGTCCGTGCCAAGAAGCGTTTAAAATAATGCATGGTGTGGAGAAAGCGGAGATGCATAGATTCCACTCCCTTTCTGTTCATGCTCAAGCCCGGGCTCATCCCCTGAAGCTGACTGGCGGGAGGTGTAGGACAGATAAAAGGAAGTACATGACACAATGTATAGTTAAACAGTGAAGTGAAGTGGTGATGGCCACCCACCTGGATGACTTTAGAAGGGGATTGGTCAGATTCATGGAGGAGGAGGAGGAGGAGGAGGAGGAGGAGGAGGAGGTGGTCCATGGCTACCAGCCTTGCTGGCTATGGGCTACCTCCTTTACCAGAAGAGGCTCGCCAGCATATACCAGTTGCTGAGGAGCTTGGACAGGCAGAGGTCTTGCACCGTCCTGATTGAGCGATCCTGTGGGCAGCTGGTGTGCTGCTGGGTGTAGGGCACGCTGGACTAGATGAACCTTTGGCCTGTTCCAGCATGGCTTGTCTTACGTTCTTAGGTAATGCTCCCAAATTTTCCACCCATTCCTGAGACCCCAGGTGCACAGGAATGTGGAAAAGTGCTAGCTTCCCTTCTGCTTGCTCTTATTTTTGATAGGTGTCAGAAGTGAGGCTTTCTTTGAAAACAGGGATTTAGACAGGGCTAAACAGGCAGTTTGACAAGGGAGGTAGATATGATTCGGTACTAGCAGACACAAGGATATTTGTGTGAACCTAACATATCTTTGATTCAGAAGTGAACAAAAGTAGCATGAAGATTCACACTCCAGATAGCAGGCTAACAGAATCTAGCTTTGTAGTGGAAGGGAATACAAAGTTGTAAGTTCTTGGAAATGTTGAAGATTAATTAGCACTTTTAAAAGCACTTCATATGTTCTTTTTTCTGTTTTTCAAGAAATGTTGAAGGAGCTTGAGAAGGATCGCTTCTTTTGATTTGCAGAGGAAGTCTGACAGAATTTGGTTATGCTTTAAATGTTAACTCCAGCTTTGTTGAACAAGAGCTGAAAGCTAAAATCATATCAAAAAGGTGTTTTGACCTGATGAGTTCCTCTCCTTTGAGAAGCATTTAATTTGTGTGGCTTATTATGAGTGCCCTAGATACGCTTTACTTACCAAAGCTGGATACCACTCTGCCTCTTCGGAACTGGGTGTCACACTGACAACTTTACCAAGCAATTCATCAGTAAGACGCCGCTTATCATCCTCCTCCTCCTCGCTACTTTCTTCCTCTTTTTCATCTTCATTACTAGAGGATTAAGCAGTGATTCAGACAGCTTGAGTGTGGAGATAACAGCCAAAAGAAGAATACAACCTCATCAAAGCCGCTGTATCTTGGACTCAACACCTCAGGAGTTCCTGCTTGGCAACCCCCATGTTCCGCAGAAAATGATCAGCACAGCTGGGATTCCCAATGCTAACAAATATAGGTGCTGCTACACGGAGGACCAGACACCCTAGGACCTGTGTGCCACTGCCCCACCTGTAAAGCTACCAAAGCTACAGTTCAGTGGATTCAAAGGATTACACTGTTCCTAGGTTCTATGTCACTCGGAAGTCCACTGCTCAAGATCCCGTCTTGCCAGCTAAAGTCTTTCTCTGCTCCCATCTCCATGCCTCTTCTCTTCACAGTCTCCTCTTCTGAAGATACTGTAACTGCCTTCAGAATAAAGGAAGGATGCATCTATTAAGAGCTTAAGAAATCCAAAAATCCTGTACCAAAAATAGTCCTGCACTACGAAGAGCTGAACTCAGCAACTTACCATATAAATTATGCAAATTCTCAAAATGTTACTATTTTTAATGACATTTTTCTACTTCTGATAGTCACTATAGCAGGCAGCTTTACAGAGCATTGAAGCTCTGTCCTCTGTTCATTCCCATTCCAGTTTCTTCCTCCACCACAATTTTAAACTTCACATGGCAACAGAGGCTAGAAACTTGTGTTACCTTTAAAGCCCAAAGATGTGGTGGCTGCAGAATTCAACACACACAGAATCCTGGGACACATACAAACTTGCTCAGAGCCAAAAAGGTTACACTTCCTCTGCCTGTGCATCCCAGACTAGAATTTCTGCAACTCCCTCATGCAGCTTGATCTTCAACCTGCTCCTACCAGAATAATTTATTCTATTTCAGAGGAGGATGGGAGGAGAGGCAATGGAGAAAGCCCAGTACATTTGGGCTGCCTGTTCCTTCTTCGTCTCAGAAGCTGTTCACAGACTGTAATCTTTATGGGCAACAGGTGCCTCCTTCTGACCTGCACCCAATCAATCAGTCGGACTAGTTCTATGCTGCCTGGAATTGCAAGTCTTTGGGCTTGTTGCTGTTCTTTTACAGCAATTTCGCCCATGCCAAAACCTTGAGAAGGAAGAACATTGTGGAAGCAGTTTCTGATGTGCCCACAGTGGGACGTGGGAGACATGTGCCTGCCTCTGACTGGGAGGTGAGGTGCCTAACGCAGGCTTTTGGGTTCCACTCTGATTCCTGCATATTATACCATGCTGTTGCAACTAAACAAACGTTTAAGGGTAGCAATCCTAAATGGAGAGAAAGCACAAGATAACTTCCTGCAGCTGTTCTGCTCCTTACAGGGGAAGCTCAAAAGACAAAACCCCCCTGACTCACTCCCTGCACAGGAAGACGTGAGCTCCTTAATTTTGAGAAAAGCTCATTAAGCCCGTTAAGGAAATACCACATTATGGAACACTCACACAGGGAGAGAGGATCTCCTTCCTCGGTTGGATTTCTTCCCAATCACTGGTGTTCCAAAGTGCTCTGGGTTTGTTAGTGGCAGTTGGTCAAGCGTCTGGGGGAGGGAGGGAAAAAGACAGCTTACTAACTTTCCAATTTAAAAATGTTTAAGAAACTAACTTGCAGCTTTACAGTTAACCAACCTACCTCACTTTCTGCGAAGTGCCTCTCTCCCTTCAAACACAACGATGTCCTTCGCAACGTCCTCTCGTCACCATCATCAAAGACTAAAACGAAAGTCAAATTAAAAAATAGCATCAACAGGCATTTTATTTGTTACAATTATATCCTGCTTTTCCTCCAAGGAGCCCAAGGTAGAACATAATTAGACTGCAGGTATCTTCTGTCTTTCCCTACCTCTTGTAAGGAACCTGAGGCAGCTTACATCTCTTCCTCCACTCTCTTTTATCCTCACAACAGCAACCCTGTGAAGTACACTAGGCTAAGAATCCATCACTGGCCCAAAATCAAACTAGAACTCTATCCTCCTGGGTCTCCAAGTCCAACTCTCTAACTGATATGCCACACTGGCTCTTGCTCTAAAACACAGCTGAATGAAAAGTGCAAAACAAGCAAGCAAGCAAAATTCCACAGAAGAGTTACATTGCAAGAGAGATAAATCCACAAAGACTGGCAGACCTTCTGGTTCATGGATTCAAATGCAATTTTAAGGCTATACCAATGCCGACTTTGTCACAGTTATTCTTTTTAAAATAAGGACATCATATGTACGCCCTGCCCCTACACAGAGATTGAAATGGTTCTGATCATCTTGCTTTGGAGCTTACACATTATTATATATTAAAAACTTGTTCTCATACACACTTTTCATATACGTTTTTCCAATCATATTTTGCCCCACAAATCGCCAAAATAAAAACTTTCATTAAAGCCATGAGATCCCACACCATGAGCAGTTCTTAAAACATGTAGGACACTGATTAACATATGAAGATTCGATGTATTTTCGTTAAGAATGGAAGCCTGGAACCAAACCAGGAATTATGCTCAAGAAATCTTCCTTCTCAGCAAAGATTCAAAACAAAATACTAACTGAATATGCATCTTGAGCTGGGCAAAGAGCCACATCTACGTAACTGTAGACAGGATACATAAAATGGTGACTGTCAAAACATCCTCCACTTTCTGAGATTCAAGAGTCTTCTTCCCTTCAACATCCCCTGGAAGGAAACTTTCAAACCTCTTCTGTATCCCTAACCAACCCTCATCTGGAACTGTATCCCAGAGCTTGCATTTAAATACACCCATCTCCTTTCAAGCACAACCATTTCTGTTCTGGCAGAAGGCCAGCTACACCAGCAACTCTAGCACGGTTCATCGTCAACTTCCAGAAGCAGTTGCCAGAACTGCAAGTCCCAAGGCCCCCTACAACTTCCAAAGCAACAGCAAAAAATGTAGAAAGTCAAGAACTTTGTGCTTAGAAATGCCTTGAAAGATTTGAGATGCATTCCCCTCCCCATGTCTCCTTTGTATGTCTGGAGAGGCATCTACTGCTGAAGTGCTTATTCAGAAATGGGAACAGAAATCATGCTTTCTAAGATGCAGCTGCCCAGGCAATTGGGTTAGAGTTTGAACAAGATCAGAAAATCTCTTGAGTAGACACCTGTGAGTCTCCTGGCTGGGATAAAGGAAATGCATCACAGATCTTAAAACTGCACAATCCCTTGAATTGAACTCAGGGAAGCCTCAATTATGACATGTAAGGATGTGCAGGGTTGATGGTTTGTGAAATTGATGTTCAAGCTGCTATACAGCCAAGTCGGTTGAATCAGAAAGATTAGTTAAAGATAAGCCAAACAATGCATTAAATCTGCTTTGATCCAACCTTCTAAGAACTACTCAAGGCCAGCTGAGAGCCAAATGAAGACAAACAGCATACAAATGAACAAACTGCATACTGCCTTTTCCCTGTGCTAAGAAATTAATTACATTTCTACCCCACCACTAGCCAAAGCTCTGTGGTTCACAAAACTAACTTCAAACCAACACAGTAGCATGTAATTAAAAAAATTTGCTGTTAAAATCAGAGTAAGAATCCTGATAAAAGCTACCAACTGTATCATCAAGATGCAAACTCACAATTAAAATGCTTTCAAAGCAAAGGGCCAGATCACCTGTGGAAACCAAAACATACCCTAAAGACTAGTGTTGGTGCCAAGCAGCTGCCCTGGATCCGTACTGGAAAGCTGGGAGGGGACCAATGATGATAATCCAGTGCTGATCCTCGATCAGATGCCTCTCCGCCATACAGACAGATCCTACCTGCTGCTACAGCAGAACAGCCCCATTCTATGTTGAACTGGGTGTACTAAAGCGCAGTCATTTCTTCAAGCACAAGCATGTAGGTATATTCATTCGTGCAAGATGAAGATGGCTTCCTGCACTCTGCAAATATACCAACTTTACAGCATAATATTCTGTAAAAAGTGGCAAGCCATTGTTTTTCAGCCTAAGAAAAGGAGCCAAAAGATATACAGAAGCAGTGTTTCACTGAGCCAACGTTTATTGATGTGATTACTTTTATTTAATCTGAAAGCATGTTGTCTCAGAATAGTGCATTAAGTAAACAGCACATGTTTGCAATGCTTCTTAGACTCGGAAAAAACTATAGGGCGTAATCAACCCATAGTTACACAGAATCCATTTCCCCTGTTCAGACATGCAGCAGTATAGGAAAACAATGGATTCTAATAGGTATCGAATCACACCTGTCTAGAAAAGGAGGTGATGAGACAGAAAAGATAGTGCAAAAAGCAACACAGTTTAGTAATATATGAAATAAACAGTGTATTTCCTCAATTAGAAATTTGGACCGCACCACTGTTATTGGTATTGCACGAAGGAGGGACAAACATCTGGCTCCTAAATGCCAGTTTTTTACAAACCACTCTTCCATCGTTTCACCTCCCACTCTTTCCCCCCAGTTAAGTATTCCTTGCCATTTTAAATCTCCTTTCTTTTTAATCTGCTTCACATGCAGCCTCCTTCAAATTAAAGCCTCTCTTAGCATGACCCTTTCAATACACTTAACTGTTCTTAAAGTGTACATTGTCAAGGAGCCATAAATTAAGGATTCCTAAACAAATAGTTGAGAGACGAGTATTACTGCTTCTTTTCCCAGTACTAAATAGACCCCTGAGTCCGAGATATTGCTAATACTTTAATTTTATATTGCAGAATGTCGAAAGCACACCATTCCCACCCCTTGAGGAAGGTATTGTTTACTGAAATGCATAAAATAAAAGTACAATGAAGAATGGGGAACCAGAAAAAGGAAAACTAAACTGTCTTTCTTACAAAACATGACTAGTCCATTTCTTTACAGGGTTTATGTCTGAAGAGCATAAAGGGCATGATGCTTTGGCACTATCCCCTTCCTCTTCAAGGAATTCAGGGCAGCTCCCCATTTCATGCTGTGAGGAAGAATAACTCAAATGATGTTAATTGCCCCAAGGTCGCCCACCGAAGTGAATGGCCAACTGGAGATGTAAACCTGGCTCTCCACTACTTATTGAACAATCTATTCACCCTTTGTGTGATCATTTGGGGGCACAGGTATCGTTTTTCAGAGTAACACAGAAAAGAGCAACATAGAAAAGAACTTGAGCTGTTACCCCCATACTGCAGACGAAGGGCTTGTAGGTAAGACCACCTAGCCAACTCATGGCTGAGATGAGATTTGTCCTGTGTTTACATACCTAGAAGATCTACATGACATTTATTCCCTCTTCTTTGGATCTGCCTATCTTGCATCTCACATGAAATGAGCCACCATCAGCCTGCTTGATCCCCTGCTTTTCACCTTTGCACAATAGCTTGCTTATATGTTGCTGAGGTAGACGAAGTGGCCCAACCTAGTTGAGAGACTTTAGACAGACACTTCTCTTATAGACAAAATGCAAGTGTACTTATTTTAAGATCTGCTGGGCAGTCTGTACTGACGACAACTCAGCTTACTTAACTATGCTTAGGTCTCTAGCCAGGCAGGCCTGCTGTCAGTGTGTTTAATGCAAAATTAAGTTCTGCTACATTCAGTCAGACCTGCTCGTCAGTAAATATTTGTAGGGATGCATCCTTCAGATGCAACACCACAGAGTGGTATAGGAGCTGCTTCCTCTACTGCCCATTGCGTGTTCCATTTTCAACAGCAGCCTGCTAAATGCCTTTGGCAGCTCAGAAGCAGGGTAAAAAGATGGGCCGTTCCCTATTCGTCTTCAGCATGCCGTCCTCAGAGGGATACTGAAGCTTCATTCTGCGGTTTTGGCTAATGCCTCTTGATAGACCAACCACCCATGACTTCGTCCTTTTTAAAGAGGCGCATAAGCTAATGACCATCTTGCAGCAGTGACTTCTATTCCATTTATGTACCTTTTACTCAGCCTCAAATGAAACTCAAATGTCAGCCTCTCTTGCAGTGCTGCTAGAAAAAGTGATTTGAAGTGACATGGACTGTGCTACACTCATCTGAGTAAAAGGCAATATTATTACGGCCAGTTTGCCAAAAGCAAAGACATTCTGGGCTTGGATGGGAAGTTAGCCTTCCACTCACAGAAAGGTTCTTTCAATGCACCAAAACCTGTTGATCCAGAAGATACCAATGATGGGGAGAGACCATTTCCTCTGATTCCCCCTCACTGCAGTCAGACTGTCCCACTGCTCCCGAGTAGATTTAAGGGGAGAACCTGGGAGTGCAGGGAACGGACAGTGAACACTGTCCCTTCATCAGCAGAAGTGCTCCAAGGACAGAGCTCCATTCCTGACACGTTTCCTGCTGGTAAAGCTGATATCTGAATCTGTGCCACTGTTTCTTCCCCCCATAAAGCTGGTGCCACCAAGGAACAGTGCACATTCTTTCCTTTATAGATTTTAGGGTGTTTCTTCCTCCCACATTTGGGTTACAATGAAAACATGTAAGGGTTTAATTACAAACCAGATGCCTTATTCAGGTAAAGGTAATTATTCATTATAGCATATGGCTGCAACCCTACTCACTTGTATGCTCAATTAAAACCTAAATCTAAATCTTGGCATCTATCTGGAAACAAACACTAGCTTCTAAGCAGAAACGTGCAACAAAACAACAAGAAACGGTTACTTGCAATAAGCTACTTGGCCCGTCAATCCAGTCCATTTTCAGTAGGCCAAGGGGACACTATCCAAACCATAAGGTTCATATTCTGAACAAAGCAGTGCTAGTGTCTGCTTAAAGCGTACACACCCCAGCCATTTCCAGAGGCATGTCATATTTTAATGCATTCCCCTGTCAAATGTTTTATATCGTACAAGGAAGCAAAATCAGGGCAAAGTACAGAAAGCCTTTTCTGGACGTCACACACAGGGCTTAAAGCACCAAATCTCATAAAGTTTAGTTACTGCAAAGTTTACCAGAACAAATTCCCAGTTATAAGCCTATTTTAATTCTTATTTCTTAGTACTGGAGGTTGAATCTGATTATCACTACGGTCTTGTCCTTGACACTTGCATAAAACAGTCTAAGAGCATATTTAAGTCATTCTTTCAAAGATCAATATTTGATCAAGTAATAAGTTTGCAAAGTGCTTAGGAAACCTTCTGAAGAGGCAACTTACAAATAAAGCCTTTGTTTTAATGGGATGAAGACTGTTTCAGATCTATGCAATTATCTCTCAGCAACCCGTAGGACATTCTAAACTTATAAATCCTATTCATTAACAACACTATAGCACTCTTTAATTCAAAAAGCCAATTGAAAGCCTTTAAACTACTCTTATTTTGTAAATTTTATCTGCCAGACTAAAGAGACACTGCAGTCATTGATTTTTCAAGTGGCCAAGACTACATGTGTGCACACTGAGGGCACCATCCTATGCAGGTTTAGACAGAAAGAAGTCCTGCTACACAGCTGACTGGGGAATGCTGGGAGTTCTGTCCAAACATGCGTAGGGTTGTGTCTTAAGCTTTCTAACAGTGAGTCCAACTATTGATTTGCTGAGCTCAGTGGCTCCAAAACTTTGATCCCCAGAAGTTTCCAGAGAACAATTCTGTTATCCCTCGGCCCTTGGCCTTGTTGGCTGAAGATGAGGGGAGATAAAGTCCAACAGCATCTGGAGACCCAAGCTCAGTGGACACTCGCTGCATTCTTACTATTTGTGGTTGCTCTGCAAGAGCCTGGGTGTCTCTCATACCGGAAGCCCGTGTAACCAGAACATCCAGGGAGTGGGCCTGGCATGTTCTACATGCCAAGAGTGTGTTCTACCACCCAGTCATTCCTCTGGAGAACATAAGAAAAGGGAGAGAAAGTATCTCGTATCAGCCAAAGAAACTGACCTTCATGTAACTTTGTGGTCAGCTGCTAATTATACTGTTGGTGCGTTTCTGAAACAATCACTCAGCTTCTGACCAGCATTACCAGGCCAATGATACAACAGCTGCACACATGCAACAAACCAATTCTGCACCTTTCTCAGGGCTCCGACCAGACAAAAGGACACCAAATTCCAGTATTCCTGCTATGTGAACTATTTTATTAGAAACCACCTTCTACTCTGGCTTTGTGGTTAGGGCTAGTAGATATGGGAGTGTGGGCAAAATCGTCCATCTTGGCCTTCCAAAGGCCTCGCAACAAGACTGCACAAGTTACTATTTGCCCACACAAATCCACATTTGTGTCCAACAACAGGAAAGAAGGTTCTCTGCCTGGAAGCAGCTCTTGCCCATCTACACCAAGTGGCCGTTTATACGCTTGGGTTATAGCGTGCTTCACCATATTCAGAACCACACCCCTCCTTCTCTAGCCTTGCGTTCAAAAGCACCTCCAACCATACAAATGGCAACAGCGAAGCTCTGTGTGCCGCCACGATGAACTCTACATAACTAATTAAAACCAATTCTTCCTCAATCGGGTGCTTCCTAAACCAAAGTCCAGCTTTTCCTAAGGTGCCGAGCCTCAAAGCTACTACTGCAATTATTTCAACAAAGGCTGAGAAACAACACGGACAACTAAGGTGATCCGAGATGAAACAGCTCCCCTGTTAGGAAGAGTTACAGTATTGCGGGCCTTTGACTAAGTAGGGGAAGACATGAGAGTGGTCTATACAGTTATGCACGGTTCAGGTATAATAAATAGAGTAAGTTTTTCTCCTTAGAAACAGTGTCAACTAAGAAAGCTGATTGGTGGGAGATTCGGGACAGATAAAAGGGAGTGCTTCTTTATACAGCATTTAGTTAAACCATGGGATTTGCTACCGCGTGACCTAGTGATGATTACCAGTTTGGATTGGTTGTACAGAACAACTGTTTGGAGGACAAGCTATCAAGGGTGACTAGCTGCGATATCAATCTATTGCTTCCAGTACCAGGCACGGTACGCACATCCGCCACCAGGCACCTATGCAAGAGGTTTTAGTGTGTCCATGTCTCCTGTGTGGACTTCCCACTGGGCATCTGGCTGGACACCCTGTGAACAGAATGGTGTCCTGGGCAGGCCTCGGGTGCAGCACTGGGCACAGCGCTTAAGCTGTTAACATAGCAGGTTAAGAACACACAAGGCATCTATAATTCAGTTCCTCCATTTCCGAATGTGGATAGGAAAATCCAGCAACGGCATCTTCTTATAAAACACTTCCCACATGCAAATCTAGCATGTCAGGGGGGAAAAGTAGGCCAGAATCCCTCTTGCAGAGATGCTACTACTGTACATTCAGGGAGATGCTTTTGCTGTGATTGAACAACAGGTACAACAACTGGACCACTGGCACTACCACTGATCACAAATCATGATTTAACTCGACAAAGTAACAGATGTGTTATTTCTTAATTCTGGAAGACCCACTAAATATCGGGGCCCAGTGGAAACACCATGTTGCTTGCTTGGGTTTCTTTGCCCCAAGTGACCACTGGGACCACTTTGTCCCAAGTGTAACCAGCATGTTGACATGCCAGTCTTCTCCATCAATTTATTGATTTCAGCTGTTATGTTCGGCAAAAAAGTCTTCTGCAGAAATACTATGCTTCTGCCCTGCTCCAACAGGGGCCTGAAAAGAGGTATTCCAACTCTTCTCATAGTCCCCTTCATCAATCTAAACTACTCCGCCAGATTTAATAATTTCCATTATTGCAAACACCGTATTTTAATGGCAATCCGCTTGTTGTTCTCGCTGTTGCTATTTTTGTATCTCACCTATTCCCAGTGATTGGGACTCAAAACTTTAAAACTTATACAATTAAAAAATAAATTAAGTTAGGAGAATTGCACAGGAAAATAAGATGCCTGGAGCAGAGAAGAACCAAGATGCATGCTGGTAGTAATGGAATGTACTTTGGCGCTGGAAATAGAGCAAGCTAGTTACTCACCTACAGTATACCAGCTGGCGTCTGTCAGTTTACTGATGGTGGCTTCTTGAAAGGATCCATCAGGCATCCTGGTTTCAACAATTGCACCAGCCTATAAACAAATGTTCAAGGCAACACTTTATGTCCTCTTATAAATACTTTTAATAAAACACCTAGTATTGTAGTATCTTCCAGACTTTTGATATCTGGGGCACAGGATTTTAACAAAGACATTAAATTACATGGATTAAAAGTTGAGGCAAATTTACACTTAACAGTGCTTTTACAGAAGCCCTTCTACAGCCTCTGCAAAAATGCCATTTTCCATTCAACAGTGAGACAGCTGCATTAATATGGCTTCTCAGTGACTCTTGGTCTCCCCTCTGCCCAATCAGTCAAAGCTAAAGGACTTGGCAAGAGAGATAAATGTGGGATACTCTCAGACACGTCAACTGAAGCACAGTTTCTGCCTCCTAATTCTCTCCCTCAGTACTTGAGTCATGCACTGGCAATGAGAATAGGGAGAAAATCAGTGCTAAATAGGGCCTCCACGGAGCCCTTGGATATATCTAACCCAATGGCTCAATTTTCATGGCACGTCTCTTTTGCAAAAGGGGTAAACAATGGCCTACAGCAACAGTCGTTTTAAAGGCAACAACTTTTTAAAGAAATAGATCAAAGACCCTCGTTTCATAGAGTATTAGTTACACTGAAAATGTTTTGATTTCACTGAACCTCTCTGAACTGGGACCTGTGCGCTTTTTACTGGGAGTTGAACCATGTGTATTTCACAGAACCAAGAATGGGGACTATTCTACCAAAGGCCACACTTTTGAACTAAAACTTTGTATCAAGTTAGGTGCCTTTGAAAGAAATAGTTACATAAATGTATACACATCAGTGAAATGAATGCTAGTATCCCAATTTTGACTATATTTTTCTTTTTGTGAATAGTACTCTCAATTTTTGACTGAGCTGTTTATAAATCTTTCATGTAATATTGCACTGAAAAGCTATACCTGTAAGAGCAGACTAGAAATGTGAATATATTCAAATCAATTTGAATCAAATAGTCAACCAAATGAAAATAATTATTTCTGAATGTACTGATCTACTTGAAGAAAACATGCTACATACATACCCTTAAAGGTCCTTTCACTTGGTCATCTTGCACTAATTGTGTTGAATTATCTTGCTTTAAGATTACCTAAAAGTTTTGAGAAAGATTTCAAAGAATTAAATTTGCAAAGTAATTGTATCTACATCTACCCACCTATATGAAATACATAGCAGCTGAGACCCAGACTAGCCATCAACAGAACTCTTGCTCTTCAACGTCTACATGAAACTGCTGGGAGAGGTCATCAGGAGGAGTGGGCTACGGAATCATCAGTACGCTGATGATACCCAGCTCCACCTCTCGTTTTCCACCAATCCAGGTGAGGCAGTGGCTCTGCTGAACCGGTGCCTGGCCGAGGTAATGGGCTGGATGAGGGCCAATAAACTGAAGCTCAATCCAGACAAGACAGAGGTCCTGTTGGTGGGTGGATCAAGCTCCTGGATAGGTGGCCTGGTCCTTGTCCTGGATGGGGTTGCACTCCCTCTAAAGGGCAGGGTCCGCAGCTTGGGAGTGCTCCTCAACCTGGAGCAGTCCTTGGAAGCCCAAGTGTCGGCGGTAGCAAGGAGCGCCTTCCTTCAGCTTCGGCTAATCTATCAGCTGCGCCCTTACCTGGAGGAAGACTGCCTAACGACAGTGACACATGCATTGGTTACTTCCCGGTTGGATTTCTGCAACGCGCTCTACGTGGGGCTGCCCCTGAAGACAGTCTGGATACTTCAGATGGTGCAGAATAGGGCAGCCAGGTTGCTGATGGGGACTGGGTGTTATTCTCACATATCCCCAGTTCTCTACCAGCTTCACTGGCTCCCCAGCTAAGTCCAGGCCCAATTCAAGGTGCTGGTTATCACCTATAAAGCCCTTAATGGTTTTGGACCTGGATACCTGAAGGAGTGCCTTCTTCCATATTTGCCCTCCTGCCCCTTGAGATCGGCAGCAGAGGCTCTCCTCCGGGAGCCCTCCGTGAAAGACATCAGGAGGCAAAGTACCTAGGGAAGGGCCTTCTCTATGGTGGCGCCCCGCCTATGGAATGCGCTCCCCAGAGAGGTCCGCCTGGAACCGTCGTTATTTGTTTTTCGGCGCCAGGTTAAGACCTTTTTATTCCAGCAGTATTTTAATAAGTTTTAATATTGTTTTTTTCTATATTTTTAATTGAAGCCAGTGTGGGTCGGGAATTTTATTTATGCTATTACACTGTAAGTTGTCCTGAGGCTTTTTTGCGATTAGGACAGCATATAAATATTTTAAATAAATAAATAAATAAATAAATAATAAACTCTGTTCATTGAACAATCCTATTGAATTATGTGTGTGTGGGGGGGGGAGGGAAGCTGTTTTCTGCCAATTCTCCTTGCAGCCTCCTTCCATAAGATGTTTTGGAGGGTCAGAGGACCCTCGGAAACAGAGTAAGAGGTGTCAGAAGAGCAATCTATGAAATATGCCTCCTCCACCTGGATATAGGCCTCTGCCTGTTCAAGGATACAACTGGATCCAATCTTATGCATGGCAGCACCAAGATTAGAACTTCATTCCTAGCAAGAGTATTTATTTGTTTTATTTTTATTTAGCAAGCTTATATGCCACCCCATTCGCCAAAGCCTATGCTCACAAAGGCATAGGTCAGAGGCATAGGTCTATGTATGTTAAAGTACAGCACAAAATGACATGGCAAGATGGGAAACATTTATTAGGAAGTAATTCCATACTAACAACTGTGTATGTGCATTGGTCTGGCTGCATAAAGCCAACCGAGTAACTTAACCAGCAATGCAAAAGCACCCATCATACCACCTAAATGAAGCTTTTGCAGCAATGCTTCTAAACTCCTGACACATACCTGACCGACTGAACTCCAGCCCACAGTAACAGTGCAATGCTCTGTTATGTGTCTACTCAAAAGAAAGGCTCAATGTGCTTACTCCCAGGAAAGTGAAAAACTCCTAAGAAAAAGGACATAGGATTGCAGCCTAAACCTGTTACCTTGTAACCGTGCTGCATGGCTTAATTATTGGATAAAGCACCAATATTAGGCTGTTCAGAGGCTGTTAAGGCTGCTAATACTAGGCTGTTAAGAGAGTTCTATTCAAGATACTTCCTCTGCTGAATGACTGAGCAAATCACAACGCATGATACACTAGCGACTGGCCATTACGTCTGTTTGATAACACACTGGACTAAATCAATTTATCAATGAGTGACCAAAGCACCTGCAGGCCTGCACACTTCGTTGCTAGGAAATATCCTGTTGGAAATTAATGCATTTTAAAGCAGAATTTAAGATATCATATAGGTCAGGCCCACAAAGGTCTTTCATTATTCATTTCAGCGTCAGCATTTACAAAAACTCCAATTAAGTTATAAGAACTATTATTATTAATTATGCAACATTTGCCTTTTTAGCCAAGATTAACTCAAAGCACAAGACGAACCAAGGCAACCGCTGTGGAGAAATATGGGTCCGCCCACATTTTATTATATTGGGAGGGAGAACCAAAGTATTAAACACATATATTTGCACTCAATTGCCGCTAAAGGTTGGGAGAACTACTTTATACCTTTGCAACTTTTTTATTTCTCTGCTGTGCCTCTCTTAGCACAGATAACAGCCCAGCAATAGAAAAAGTATTCTGCGAGGGAAAGGCCCCAGGTTTGGTTTGCTGCATGCCCCATTTAAAGGAGCTGAGGGAGCAGGTGAGGTGAAAGATGCGAACCTGTAGAGAGCATTTGCCAAGCAGAGTGGATAAATGGGCTAGCTGCACCAATGGGCAGTATCAAGCAGTATCGGGAGGCCCTCGGTCCCCAGCGGCATCCAACATGCTGTCCGTCAAGCTTTGCCTCACCTTAACTTTCACCAGCCTTTTCACCGTCTTGATTTTTGCCTCACAGAAGGCACCCCGGTACTTGGCACTGACATCCGTCCCCTCTGTCAGGTAGGCAGGCTCATCTGCTGCCTGGAGACAGATCAACAACAAGGGCCCGTTAACCGAAGCATGCAAAAATACTTCTCAGATCTATCGTCCCAACTTACGTTGCTCATAATACAACAGCAGACGAAGCATCAAAAGGCAAGAACCTCCAAAACGGCAGCTGCTGGATGTAGACTGGCCACTCACAAAACACCCAAAGCGAGAGGACATACATGCAAATCCCTGCTACCGAAAAAGGAAGGTAGGAAATAAAATAATCCTAATCTTTATTCTACCGTTTCCAACTACTGTTTGGACTCCAACCGGCTATGATCAATATTTCAGAAGTACTAGGCACTGGGAACAGTGTAAGAACAATCCTGTAAGAATATGCATTTCTGGAAAGCTAATGTTATGCCGTCAAGTCTTCACAGAAGAGAATGCTAACTAGTTGTTAGAATTATTAAAAACAAGATTTGCCAAAATACTTTGGCCAAAGCACTTTACCTCATATGGGTTTCTCAGAGGTACTAGCAGGCCAGGCTTTTTTTAAAGGAATGAACATTATTCAAACAATTTGGGGTAAACCCCCAAACATTTCAGTTGATGCCTAATAAATGAAGACCCCCCCACCCCACCCACAACACTAATTTCCTTTGAATGTTTCTTCATTTCCCAAAAGGAGGCTGTGTACATCTTCAAAATAAACACCTGGAGAACAGGACACAGTGGTTAATTTCCATCACGATGTCAGCACATAGCTGAACAGCACATTTAAATAGTATGTCCTGGAATGTTAGATGGGGCTTGCTTCAGGATTGCAGTCATAGTCCTGCAGTCAGGATGCAAGTCATCGACCTGGTTCTCACAAAAGAGCTCAAGGTCTGCCAGGCACAGGCAGAAGAGAACACGTGCTCTGGGCAGCGTGCCCCATGCGCCCACTTTTACTCCACAGCCCACCATCAGGTGTTGAGGAGTATGCCATCTGTCACTAAGGAGTGTTTGTTGTTGGGTTCACTGCTAGGCTGTTTAGCCCGTAAACAACCCAGCAGCCCCGGTGCAGACGTCACATACAACTTCCTACAAAGAAGCCAACAATATGTTGCTGAGTAAAAGCAGAAGTGGAGGGCAGACAGGAAGGAGCGCACTCACTCTCTTCCACTCATTCCTGACAGTCTCTGGCTTCTTTAAGTCAATGAGTTATTACATGTGAATGAGACCATTAAAATGCAATATATTTTAAGTGATGGTACCGTATCACTAACTGAAGCAGGTATAATACATGTGAATCCAAGCAGAGTTATCCCTGCATGACAGGGCTTTCTCCTGCTCACTTCCAAGAACTGCTCTAGTGTCCTTCAACTCTCCCAGGCATACTTTCAGGGTGCAGGGAATTTTTTAATTATTATTTATTTTTATTTATTAAAACATTTTTATGCCGCCCCATTCTTCCCTTCCTGGTCTCACTGATCCATAGTTCTGCCAATGAAAGGACTTAATTTTATTTCTCCCTACATTTTTGGAGGTGTCTTACATACAGTACTCTACTTTCACTTGGAATTTACTCATATGTCAACTTGAGTTCAACCAACAGGTAACACTGAATGACACTGGCAATTTTACACCCATTTCCAAAAATCAAGATCCAGAGAACTGATAAACAACCTTAGCATTTAGTGAAGAAATGGGAATGGTTCTCATTTCTCTTTTCTTCCTCACAGCCATAGTACAAAAATGTGTATTGGACAGCATTTCAGAACAAATATTTCACACTATGCAAAAATATATTAGGACTTTTACCACTAAAAAGAGCATCTCCGGTTACTTACTAATTAGTTTTTGTGAAAAAAAACAAGGAAAAAGCCTCAATTTATTCCTCACAAAATTTAGCCCGCTGGAAAAGTAACTTTCTGGGACACACACGCACATAAAATGTTAACGTGCATCTTCCATACGTTTTAGCAATGCTATTCATAGCACCACTACCTTACCTGCAAAGGTGCATCATGCTACAATATAAAAACTACACATCAGGATTTCATTACATAGAGAAGATCATTTCATGCTGCAGGCTTTTCACCCCTACCTGTTGGGAAATTGTTTACACAGGCAAAATTGTTCTCATTTGTTATCTTCTTTATCTGTGAAACCCATAACTTACTGACAGGTCAAAAATTTGTACTTTGTAAACTTTCCAACAGGAAAACAGAGAAAATGCATTAGAAGAAAAAATCCAGAAGCAAAACCCAGAATGTTCTGCCACATCCAAGCTATCTACAGTCAAGCACATTCAAACACAAACACTTTCTTCAACACATATAGGTCTCCACAACTTCTTACTCCTAAGGGAATAATCAATGGATGAACATATAATTTCTATGAAGAATATCTCAGGTTCAGTTCCCAACATTGGTGAGCAAGTAATGGAAAAAACTTTGCCAAAGACGAGTGTGATTTAGTACTGGGACTCAGGAGATGAGTTCTAGTCCCTGTTCAATCAAGAGGTCAACTTTGGGCCAGCCACACTCTCAGCCCAACCTGCCTCACTGGGTCGTTGTTGTTGTTGGGATGAGACTAAGAGCAGGAGGAAGAGAATTGTGTAAGCCACTCAGGACTCTGAGAAAATAAATCTAAATAAATAAGACCCCAAGCAGAGTCAAAGAGCCACTGCCAGGTTAGACAGTTGTCTGGAGTGGTAAAAGTTTCCTACGTTACTACACCCCTATGCAATATGATTATTAACTGGCTCCCTGAGTTCACAGCTTCTGCCACAGCTCAGCAACCGACAAGTTTGCTGTGCACTTAATAGGATGCTTGATTTCAGACACTGTAAGAAACATAAGCACAAAAACATACGATCAACAGAGGGAAGGAAGAAAATAACACTGAGATTTACCTTCATCTTTGAGGTTATTTGAGGGATTCCAGCTCAAAAAGTTTTCCTTTACAACAGTTGAAGAAATACCTAGAAGACAAGGAGAAGATGATTAAATTCATTCATATGCTTATAAGAATGGTGGCAGGAGGTCAAGAGCACAGAATTCACCTACAAAGTTTCTGGCCAATTAAACAGACCCTTTCCCTGGAGTGTACACAGTGCACAGCCTCTGCTTGTCGAGAACACACACCCTGTGTTTAACAAGCATTAGAAAGGCGAGTGGAAAATGCTAGAGGACCGAATGGACTTCTGGAGTTCTGGGTCAGCGGCAGCTCATGCTGCCCACCTCGCCAGGCCCCTCTCGTTCATCTCCGAGCCCCCGCTGCATCCACGGCCGGCGAGGGCCCCCCTTTCTTGGCGGCCTGTGGCGGGGAGACCCCGGGTCCACGCAGGGGAGGGCAGGCCGAGCAGAGGCCGGCGTGCATCCACGGGCAGCACCTTTAGACCTCTGCACTGCGTGCACCGGGAGCCAAGTCACCACCACCAGCGGGCCGGGACGCGGTCCTGTGAAGAGGCGGCTGACAGGCCGGCGACGGCGGCGCCTCCACCTGCTCCTGCCCTC
The DNA here is from genome assembly GCF_004798865.1 of Varanus komodoensis. Classification (NCBI taxonomy): domain Eukaryota; kingdom Metazoa; phylum Chordata; class Lepidosauria; order Squamata; family Varanidae; genus Varanus; species Varanus komodoensis. Next base: position 61,534,705 of record NW_025335761.1, read on the forward strand.
CTCCAGGGAGCAGAGCGCAAGGAGGCGGCCCACGTCCCCCCCCAGGCGCCCCGCGCCTCCGAGCGCTGGAGCCCCACTCTCCCGGGAGGCCTCGCAGCCCACGGCGCCCTCCGAGCCCGGCTCTCCCCGGGGAAGCCACTTCCCGAAGCCGGGCGGGCTCCTCCGCGCCCGGCCACCGGCGACAACACAGTTCACATGACATCTCGTTAAAGCCCGGTCTGCCCGGCCCGGCCCTCCCCCCACCGGGCCCGCCAGCGCCTCACCGCCGGCCGCGCGGCAGTCGCCCCGGACGCCCTCCCACCACGAGCGGCGCCCCGGGCACGCCTCCCCCGGCGCCCCTCGGGCCCCGGCCCGGGAGAGGGGCGCCGGGGAGCCTCGCGCCCTCGCGGGGCGGCCGGGGCCACGGGCGGGGGCGGGCACCGGAGGCCATGCCCGCCCAGCAGCCGGAAAGGCCCCGCTCCGGCCCCCCTCCGCCCCAGGGCGCCAGGGGCGCCGGACTGCAACTCCCGCGACCCCCGGGGCTTGTGGGAGCGGTAGTCCGGCGCCCCGGGAGGGGAGGGCTGCCCCCGCCTCGGGGCTGGCGGGCCGCGGCGGAGACCCCACGCCTCCGCCGCTCCCGCGGCCGGCCCGGCTCCCTGCCCAGGGCGGCGGGGCACCCGCGCCTCCCGGCTGCCCCGCTCCGGCGCCCTTCCTGAGGCGAGGCGCCCCCCACCGCGCGGCCGCTCTCGCCAGCCTCCCTTCCGGGCAGGAGCAGCCCGGTCCCCGAGATCGAGCGGGCGGGCTCCGGCCCCGGATCGGTCCCCGGCCCCACCTCACCCCTCCGGCCGCTGGCGGTCCCCCTGCAAGTCCCGCTCCCCACTCACAGCCGAGTGATCCGGCGACGGCCCTGCCCGGTCGAGGTCGGTCGGTCTGCCTGCCTGCCTGCCAGCGAGCGCGGGCGCCCCGGCCAAAGGCGCCGTCCGAGCCCGGCAGGAACAGGCGACGGAGGACAGGAGCGGCGGTGGCGGCGGCGGCGGGGGATGTTCGGCTCCGCCCCGCCTTCGCACTCTGCCCGCCCCGGCCCGGGCTCCGCCGCACTCGCGGGCGCCCGACTCTCTTCCGCGGGGCGCCGCTCAGCCCCCCGAGAACAAGCTGTTGAGCAGGAGCTGCGCTGCGCGGCCTCCCATTGGCTCCGCCCCTCGCGCGCGCCCCCTCCCCGCCCGTGACGCCCGAGGGGCCCTGCCCCTCCCTTATTGGGCGCTGCGTGCGTCTCCCGCCTTTCATTGGACTGCGGAAGGGCATCTTCCGGGAGGAGATGGGGCTGGCCGGGCTGGCGGGAGGGCGGTCCGCGCTCCTCCCTCCCGCTGCCTTCTTTCTTTCGTGGGGTTTTTTGTTTTTTGGGGTAAGAGAGAAAGGAGACTTTTCATTGGTCGAGACTGTGAGACGGCAGAGCCCCTCGTTGGACGCCCCGGGCTTAAAAAGGGAGTGAAGTCAAAGTTTCCACCCGTCCTTTCTCGTCCTCCTCTGATTGGGAAGGAAACGAGTGAAAGGGCTTCCGGAAGTGAAGTGCCGCGCGCGGGGATTGGTGGAAGCCTGGCAGGGCAGGAAATTGCGGGGGAGGGGAGCGAGGGGGGGGAAGAGGAGGAGTGGCCGGAGCGGATTGGCCAGCTGCGTCCGTCTCATGGAAACGAAAAGGCGGGGGGTGGGGCTACCAGAAAGCTTGCAGCGGTGGCGAAGGAAGGCAGCCGCGCATGCGTTGTTTGGCCGTCGGCAAGGGAGGGGGAGGTGTTCTTTCTCGCCTCCACCGGGCGCCATTTTGTGCGCTCTTCGGTCACGTCTTCGTTCCATTTCGCTGGGAGGCCGAAGGAGGACAGCGGTGCCGCGGCCTTGCTCGGGCTGAGGTAACGAAAGCCCCCGGGGAAGTGACACAGCCAAGGGTGTTGGAGAGAGTGGAGGGGAGAGAAGCCCGCTCCTCCGTTGAAAATAGGCCTTTTCCGCGTGGGGTCAGGCTTTGGGGGGGGCGGCGGCGGAGGGGGGAAGGTCGGGGGGGGCGGCGGCGGGGACCGGCGGAAACCGGCCGGTGGGCTGAGGGGAGGCTCACGTAGAGGGGCGGGCACAGCAACGGAAGTTAATATGACGCGAGGACTGCGCAGCCGCGCGGAGGGGGCGGGGCTCATCCCTCCCTTGCTCTCGCTTGCAATAATCTGGGCACGGGCGACGCTTCCCCTCTCCTTCATTGGAAAGAGGAAGCACGTTAGTAGCTCAATCCTGTGAAAGTTGAAACAGAAATAGACCCTACAGCTGCCAAGATGTGTGCCAGCCAGCACAGCTAAAGTGCATTCCTACAATTAAAGGCGCAATCCTTTTGTTGTTGTTAGTCACGAAGTCGTGTCCGACCCATCGCGACCCCACGGACAACACTCCTCCAGGCCTTCCTGTCCTGCACCAGCCCCCGGAGTCCACCCAAGCTCACACCAACTGCTTCAGTGACTCCATCTAGCCATCCTATGCGAGTTTAGATAGTCGGGTGGCCTCTTGGCCTGGCTGGGGCCTGCTGGGAGTTTTTTTCCTTCTCTGAACCTGCATGGGACTGCCCCTTTAGGTACGCTGGCTAGGGCAGCTTGGGAGATGTATATTCCAAAAATACCTTTTTGTATGAACTTTTATTGGGTCACGCCTTGAAGAAACCAGCATCACCAAAATTATTGCAGCAGTCATTTTACGAGCTCCTTGTGGACTAGTGTCATGGCTGTACAAAAACTAATACCTTTGCCAGAAGGCTTCACATGTTGTTCCAGTATTGTCTCTCTCTCTCACACGCACCATGTGCACACAGAAACAGGGCCAATGGTTCTTGTGGCACTTCAGAGGCCTCTTCATGGTGATATGTAAAGGTTTTGCAGACTGCAGATTCCTGCATAAGATCCAGGACGTGTTATCTTTTTGTGGGCAGCTTCTTACATCTGCTGATTGAAGATAATGCGTTGTGCATCTGATGAAGAATACTGGTTTTCTTTATTTTTGTTAGTCTGCAGCAACTTCTTCCTGTGTCATCTTAAAAGACTAATATGTAATTCTTTCTGGAAGTAGTTTTTACATAGTGGTTTCAGCATGTATCTTAAGTTAGTCTCTCTCATATTCTTGTATATTCTGTGCCTGGGCCACTGCTTAACTTTGAGATAGACTTCTGCTAATAGGATACATTTTCAGGGTGTGGGGGTGTCTGTTATGGTGTAGACTCTTTGTATTTACTCAGTCTTATAAATGATGTTTTGGTCAATGAGAGATCTTTGCAAAAGATTTCCCCCCTTTCCTCTTAGGTAACAAGTAAAAAATATACAGGCATGTGGTCTATTAAGTACTTTTAGATTATTAACTTTGAAACCTTTTGGCAAGGCTGCCATCAAGTAAGTATAGAGGGAAATCTTGTATCAGAAAGAGAAATTATTACAAATGCCAACTTGATGAAGAAAATCTCAGAACACTTTGTGTCTTTTCCTAGCTTTTCATTGTCTGGGTTCACACAACATAATAAGGTGTAGTATTGTGTAAGCCAGAGTTCTAGGGGAGGCTTGCCATTTGTCTGAATCCAAACAGAATGGTTAACAAACCAAGCTGTGTGGTACAGAAAACATGATAAACCATACCTGCTTATAGGCTGTCATGGGTATCACACAGGGTGAACTGTACTGTATATTAGCTGTCTGGTTTGTCAGCTATACACAAGCCACTCTGGCTGGGTTCAGATAATGCAGCAAGCCATCCCTGCCTTATAAGCTGTATGAACCCAGTCTCTAACTTGCCAAGGGGTGAGAAGAAGGCAGGGGGAATGGTCTTCTTTCAACAGCAGTAAGAGAACTTTTGTCACTATCAATATAGAGCAGTTTGTCTCAGTTACTATATAGGGGGAAGATAATATGCTCATGTTCAGTTGCAGCAGTTATCTTAGAACTGATTGGGTGGGAGAAATCATTCATTCATTATATTATTGTACTCTAGCCAGAAAGGCTGTCTGGGCAGTTTACAGAGTTAAAATTCATTCTGCATTCTGGTGAGGAGGTGCTTGCAAAACCCAGGGTCATACTAGTATACACGAGTGCATGGCTCAGTTCCCATCAGCCCACTGTTGCATAGTTGTACTTTTTCATCCTAGTCCAAGTTTCCGTATGGATGAACTGAACATGGTTGAACTGCCTGTTGAAGAGCCAGGGAGTACTAGCTTCACTTTTATAGCCATACGTGGTCAGTAACCATGGCTTTTCACTTAGTAATAGAACTGGGTGTTGATGGAGACTGTTTTGGTTCAGTTAAAAGGGGCCAGTTAGCTCTTCAAGTCTGCACTTGCCAGAGGACGAATGGAGATGTGAGAGTGATAGCCCTGTCAAGTTTGAGCAGAGAAGCATCCAACTTTCACGGGTTTAACTTTTGCAGATTTGATCATTTGCGAGTTTGCCACCAGTAATTAAATGGAGTCCTGTACCCCTAAGCCCCACAAATGTGGAGGTTTGAGTGTAATATGTATATTGTAAAGACTGCAATACTTTCACCTTAACACTTGTTACCTATGCTTTGAACTTTAAGGGGAAATACCCCTAGGTCGCAGGTTTCTCAAAAAATGGGATGGAGCCTCTGCTTGAGAGGTGTCAAATCATAGTCTGCTGATCTGGATGTCACGGCACTTGACACTTTAGTTACCAGATCAACCAGTAATGAAGCAGTTGTGACACCTCCTAGAGAGCATTAAACAGCTGCTCATCATCATGTTTTCAGGCTTCGTCATTTTGCCTCTCATGACATAGATCAGCAGACACTTCCTCATGCATAGTTCATCTTAATTAAGTAACATGTATGGTTGGCTTCTTTAAAACATTGATTGAAATAATGTTTGCCCTATTTTTCAGCTAAAAAACTTGCCAGAACAGTGTACCTATAATTATAAACAAGATAGTCCTTTTCCACAAGCACACAATCTTGCCAATATCTGTAGTTTCTCTTTCCTGAGTATTCTTGCTCATGTGGGTGGTTCAAGGAAGGAGCTGACTCAGCATTATGTTTATTCCAGGCCCTTGCCATACATGGAAACAAAGCTGACGGTCCCAAATCCGAGTACCATGACACGAGTTGCTTCTTTGCAAGTTCCAGAAAATTGGGGTGAGGGATAGAATCCTGCTCTTCCCAGTGGCATGAAGTGGGACTCCCCCCAGTGCCTTGTCTGCAGTACATGGAAGAAGGGGTGTCCTCCTTGTCCTGGACACTTGCAGGAAAGGAATCTGTAGTAGCTGGTGATCACCCACTGACTGGATTTATCAAAGACTAACTGCAGTAGGTGTTCAGAGAGCCATAGGGATGTTAAGGCAAGCAGAACCTTCTGGACCCAGGAAGCAAAGACATGAATGGTTTGAATGCCACATGGTAGAGGAACTCCATATATTCATATCAAGTGTATGAGGGAAGGTGCTTCCCCACCTGATTGGGCAAGACCTGCCAAAGCAAGCTTTGTTCATAGTGCTAGAGCAGTGTCCTACTATGCAGGTGTTTGTGCACGCTGAGGACAAGTTCTGCGTGCCGTCCTTCAAGCAGACGCTTGGTTTCAACAAGGAGGAAATAATAAACACGGAGGGGAATTCAAATGGTTTGAGAAAGGGCTCTAAGGCTTACACATTACAACTCAGATTACTGATGATTTCTGTCTCTTATTTCAGTAGCAGCTTTATACAAGAACTTACTCCAATGAGGCCTCTGTTACATGTTCACCCAAAGCAATGACAAATAGAATTGGAGCTGAGAAGAAATAGCTTGTAAAGATGCCTGTGACATCAAAAGGCCTAAGAAGGAAGAGGATGTTGCACTTGTGAAACTGGACTCAAGAAGAGAGCCAGCCTTGGACGTAAGAGACACAGGAGAGCTGAGTAGGGGCTGCTGCACACAGCATGTTGAAGCAGTTGACAAAATTGTACCAAAGAGCAACTGAGACAGTGGGTCTCAATCATGGTTAGTAATTGGTGGGGTGCAGGTGTCATACGATGTGTGTCATCTGTGTTGCATACTTACCAGAAAAATGGCATCAGCTTCTTGGATGTCATGCTCGTAGCTTGGGAGGAAAGCATAGCTGCACCATGAGTTGACAGGCCAAACACTTAAGTCAGAGCTCTTGCATGCCATTTGGTAGGGATGTAAAAGAGGGCCTCCTTGGTGACATTGCTGGGTTCAGAAACTCTCTACCTAGAAATGCTGGGTTGGCTCCTTTTGTGTTGTCTTGCAGACAGGAAATATGACATCTTTATTCAGGGAGGTTTTTAGCATTTAAGCTTGCCTGCTGCTTATTTTTTTTTGCGTTTAATCATTTTTAATTTATTTCTTTTTAAGCTGAAAATGTGAGTTTCTTTTAATTCAGTGTGTGTTAGCTGCCTTGACTCCCATAATTTAGCAGAAAGGAGGGATATAAATTGAATAAAATGAGGCAAATGGCGAGTGCTAGTAAATTTATGGTAGTGCTGCTGGGCATAGGACAGTGGTGTCCTAAAAGACTTCAGTTATGAAAATGATAAAGATCAAGACATCAAAAAGTTACTTGGTTTGGCTGTAAACAAGCTTGGTAGTATAGGGTAACTGGCCAGTATGGTCTTTGAACTGCTTATCCAACGTCAGAAGACTCCTTCCTGTTGCAGCCTGCAACCTTCCTGTCATCTCCAAAGCCCAGCAATTTCAAGGCTAAATCCTTCATATGGTGATTGTCTTTTGATGTCTTTGTTGAGAGAGTCAGCTGTTACTTTTTTGTGGGGGAAGGGTTTTGTTCTGCTTGAATTCTTGAACAGTCAGGGTCTGCACTAGAGACCCTTTGTTCTAACTGGCATCTCAGTAGGTGTGAGATTTGGAAAGCAAGGAGGAAAGGAAAATAGGTACAGCTGCATTTTTCTTTTCCTCTTCTAATTTGCACATTGTCACCATACTTAGCTGAAGTGGGATGTATAGCTATGATTTCAGGCAAGGGAGTTGTTAAGTCTGTAAAATTTCCAAGGGAGCTCAGTTGTTTGGCCTTTGTTTGGCGATTAATTCTAGGTTGTGTTTAATACATTAGGTGTTCATTTATTGGTGAAATGCCTAGCCACTGCACTTACTTAGGATACTAACTTGTAAAAAATGGCATCAATCAAATTGACAGATAATCACTTTTAGCAGTTTCATTTTCTGGAAATATATTGAACAACTTTGCTCACATGTGTGCTGCCCTATTACATGTGTAGCCTTAAGCATTTGTAGCCTCTTCTCCTTGCATGCTTAACTCTCTCCCATTTTGTGGCAAACATTAATTTGCTAGTATAGCCAAACCAGTAAAATGATCCTGTTTCATGGGCCAGAAACACAAACCATGTGTTGGTCATAGACAAGGAAGCCTGAGAGTCCAGCACTCTCTTGTAATATCAAACATGGTAGGCCAGCACTGTATGAATCAGCTCCCAGGTGCATTCAGTTACAAATTTTTGAGCTGTGGTTGAACATGCTGTCAATAAACAAGATACAGTTTTTGCCCCTCGATAGTGTAACTGCTGGAAAAAGTTGCTGAGCCTTTGCAAATTCAAGTAGTGGGAAGAAAAATCAGTAGAACTGAGTATGGTGCAGTGTGTATCAAGGTGGGACAGCCGCAGAGTGAGATACTCCTTTAGCTAAGAGGCAAGGTCCTGGCAAGCAGCTACATCCACTAGTTTTGTTTGCACATTCCTCAGCTGCAACCAGTTCCCTTCTTCAGCTGTTGGTTCACCACTCTCCTCTCTCCAGAGTGCTATCTTAAGGAAAGGAAAACCAGACCGATCTGGTCTGTTTTCCCTATTCCAGACTCTAAAAGTGTTGTTTGAATTTTGCAGGGTGGAGGGAGGTAGACAATTAGGTGACACTACAGAGTTTAAGGATAGGATGACAGTGTCCCCTCCCAAGTTATTAATAAGGCCAGACTGCAAACGATCAGTTCAGGCTTCTAAATATAGTGCAAACCTGATTTTGCTGTCCCTAGTCCTATTTGAAGTGGCATATTTCACAACATAGTTTCACCCTCCTCACTTCTATGTCTAAGGAAAGTTAGCTGATGCCACGTGGGCTTGTGCAAAGGTGTAGTTAGTTCATGTTCTAGACTTCTATATACATTCATCGTTGCTTTTCCGTCAGATATATCTGTCTTGCAGTGATTTTTCAGGTGTTTCCACACGCTCCACTCCTGTTCCTGCTGCCATAACAGGAGTCTGTAAAAGCAAGACCTGGCAGGAAGCTCCTGCTATTGCTTGCTGGTGCCCTTTCCTTCTGAAAGCCTGCAGTAGTCATGCCATGTTCGGGATTTTTGTGCATAGCAATGGCCCACACAGTATGCAAAGCAGAGGCTGTCAGGGACGAGTAGGGGAGGAGAGCAGGGCCATTGGCCACAGCATGCTGGCCACTCCCACTTTTCCATTAACTCAGAATCAGTTCCTTCATGGATTGCTTAATGTGCTGTTTGAACCGAGCAATGATTTCAACAAAAAACCATGATTAACCACTGGATTGTTTTGTCCCTAAATCCAGGTTCCGGTATCATGCTTGGCAACTTACAGAGGAGTCATTTGTGGGTTGTTGACTAAAAGTAGAAAGAGTGGGCATGCAGGAAGGAGCACACTCACTATCTTCCCCTCATGCATGGCAACCGAAAGTTCATTTAAACCTTGAGTTGCCCTTATGTAAAAAAAACCAGGTTTTCACGTTATCCCTCGCTGGAGGGACCTGGTCAAGCAATTAGGCTGTTGGTAGCCACAGTGTGGAAAAGAGAAAAGGATACGCAATTTGCTGCAGGTGAATTCACTGGGGAATAGTTATTACTTGTCCCTCTTTAAATTCCCTGTTGTGTCACAAATAGAGATGTTGCCATTTGTGCAACATCTCAGGGTCAAAGGAGATACTTTCACTGGTCTACAAAAATACACAGTACCATTTTTAGACATAGAACTTCTGCTAACATCAGCTTGCAGGGAGCATTGGGAAATTGATGAACTCACTAACTGGAGAGCTAATAAAGTTCCTCAATATCTACAAGCTATGTAGACATGCCCTTTCTGGTTCTAATTTGCTTATTTTTGTGTTTTTGTCAACATTGCTGTATTGTATATACTAGTATTCCACTCATTCTTAGTGTGTTTTTTATGCAGCTAAAACAGCTGTATCCATACAACTCCAAGTAGGCTTGGAGGAACCTAAGATGTGCAGAAATAGAAAAGTGAGTGGGGAGGGGGCAGGATCCTGGCAAGGTGAGGAGACTTGTTATTTTTTTAAACGTATAGCCCATTTTAGGGCTCTCGAGGCTGTGACCCACTGGGGATGGAGGAGATCTGAAAGGTGCTAGTCCAATACACAGAGTCCACATGGGCTTCCTAAGCAGCCTGGAGGAATGTTTTCCATGGGGTCGTGATGGGACGATGACTTTGCGACTAAACAAACAATAAAGCACTGAATAACTGTATAAAAGGTATCTAACTGGTCCAGAGGCATTACCTTCTCACGAAGGGGGAAAATATAAGGGTTTTTTCTGTTAAGATAGGTTGTTTTGGTAAAAACTTTCCCTCCCCGCTACATAGAAACAGCGCGAGTCAGAAGGGATCTCCTGAGCCATCTAGTCTGACCCCCGGCTCCAGCCGGCTCTGCTCATGACATGCCCACCTTTATGAAAAGCATCTGGCCTCCAATAGATTTGACCTGGATTTTTTTTTCCTTTTTGGATTTGCCTACTTCCTACCCCATGTATGTCTCTTGGGTTGCAACACTCGCTGGAAGTAGCTACATGCTGAGTCTAAGCTTCTTAGCACTTTAGATTGAAACTGACAAATATTCCTTGGCCACTGAATGCCACTTAAGGAAGCCACAGGTGGAAATATAAAAAGACCAGCCTACTGGTTGGGAATGATGGGACTCATGTCCCAGCACATCGAACAGGCAATGGTTAAACTAGGCTGATCTTACTACTGGCTTTTCTGCCTGAGTAGCTGAAAAGCGTTTACTGTTTTAATGTTGGAGTTCAAGGAAGTAGTTTTCCTTGTGTGGTAGTCATTTATATGGATCCCTGGTGATCTAGAGTTGGCAAAATTGCCAGTACTTTGTAAACCCTTCCCCAATTATGGAGGAGTTGTACATTTTGCACAGAAAAATAATACAAACCTAAAAGTAGCAGAGATTACCTGCTTTCTTAAGCCAAGTAGCATTTCCCAGTAATAGAAGTAACAGAAGTTATAGAAATGTCCTTTCTGATCTTTTAGTACAAGATCTTACCCATCCTGTCCCCCAAAACAGCCATGAGTGATGGGAACTGTAGTCCAACATCCACTGGAAGGCTACAGGGTTCACTTTCCTATACATCCTGAGCAGCCTATGTAGATGATTGGCAAGAAACACTTTGTTCTGTAGCTACCTTATTAAGGCATTACTATTTAAAACACGTAGTGTGATTCTTTTAATTGCTCAGGGTATCATTGTGTTAGGATGGCATCTTGCCTTGCTGAGATATGCATTGTTCTTTCTACAATTGATGGTTGTAATACAAACAATAACAGTACCAATACTGTAGAAGCAAATATTTGCTTTTGGCTTTCTTCCAAGGTGCTTTAAAGGGCTATTCAGTAACTGGCTTTTCTGTGTTGTCTTGGATACTTGACTTGTGCATTGTATTATAGGCAAATCTTTAACTGCATGGTGCTGTGTGCTCTTTTACTCTGAAGGTGGTAGACTTTTGTTTACCAGATTCACACAATTCCTTCGAACTACCAACTGTGACTTGTCATTTTTTCATTACTTCCTGGCCTCCACACTCATAGTGTGAGCTTATCTTACCTGTCAACAGAAATGTGGCTATTAATATGTAGATCCTAGCTGCAAAATAAAACCATTTTTCCCCAGGACCTGGATCAGCATGAACTTGCATATATGGCCACAAGCAAGAATGAAACTTGCTAAGTCACATGTGGGATTAGTTCTTGTGTCCAGTTCATCCAGTACAAAAGTGCTATTGCTGTTGTGCTAGTTATAATCAGGTCCTAAACTATTGTCTGCAATGTCTTCAGCGAATAACTTAAGTTGCATCAAACATTATTAGTATATTTAGCTCCCAACCTGCTCTATCATTGCAGAACAGGACAGGGAGGGAGATAAGATGTCCATGGACTCAACAGGTTCTGCTAGGGCCAGGGTTTGCCAAAAGTTTGCCTTCCTCTGTTTGGTTCTAATGAAAAGGTTTTGTCATGACTACCTGCATTTATGGGAACACCATGTAGTAAATAAAGAGCTACATTAGGCTTGAATTTTTGAGGAGAAAGGATGATAAACTTAGCAGTGGAGTAAGGCTGTTTCTGTTGAGACAAATCTGGCCTGGCTCTTGCTAGAGAGTAGGCCACCAATGTGTCCTGCTTTCTGGACTACAAAGGAATAACCTCTGTGAGCGTGTTCTTAGAGGCATGTTCAGACAAATGTCCTTTTGTACATCTGTGTAGCAGCATGACGAATTAAACTATTTTTAATCAAGTAGTACATAATGACTTGCCACTACTTCCCAGCATCCAGCAGTGTGCTCCCGCTAGTATTCATGTTGTGCTGGTGAAAACTACCCAACCCACAACAACCTTGTGCAAGTGTTGGCTTACACTCACACACAGCAGTTGTGCTAGTGCAACATTAGATGGTACCTCCTATTCCATTTTATAGGAAGAGAACATATCCAAAGCCAGACATATGGGAAGTTTTCTTAGATGAAACATCAATGTTTTTAAAAATTGCATTTCCACATGCAAATGCTTAAAATAGTGAAAATGTTCTCTCCTTCTCCCTTAGCTTCCTGTAACAAGAGGAAGAAGTGAGTGAGTAGTGGTGGGCTCAGATACAGTATTTATTTCATTTCTCCCATCACAGGACATGAGCATCAAGATGTGTGGTTTTAAATGTTGGTATTACTTGATTATAATTAAATTATTTCACTCCTTCAACTAGAAATATATATATTCACAGTCAGACAGTGACGTGAATTTGAGCAGAGCAGGGCCATATGGCTTATTCTTAAGCCATTCTTGGACAGAACAAGTAAATAGTTTTTGATTTATATCCCACTTTTTTCCTTCCAAGAAAAGCAAAGCAGCTTACATAATGCTCCTTTTCCCCTCGATTATTAGACAATAACTGTTGCCTTAAAGTTGCTTTTGAATTAACGGACTTGAACGTGCTTCTCAAATTCAAAGATGTTCCCCTAATTAGAAGTGGTAGCCCCAAGACTGGGATTCATGGAACTTCGAGCTCATAATGGGTGGGCAATATCCTATTCATTTCCACCCCTAACCAATTATTTTGCACTAGTGGAAGTGACCTCCACAGCCCAGCACTGGTGACATTTATAAGCAGGACAAATTTCCATGGAAAATCAGTCACATCAAGCACTATTGGCCTAGCGCTAGTTCACTTATGCTAGCACATCATCATTTATCTCAGCGACTGAGGCATGCAGTACTTCCGGCTGTAATGCAGAAGATTCTGAACATTAGTTGCTGAAGAACACCATTGAGAGGCTTCTGCTTTCATATGGTAATTCTGGGTTTCCCAAAGCTAAATAGTTAGCTAAGCCACTCAAGTTTCAGGATTGAGCAGCATTTTTATCAAATTTTAGTGTTCATGACAGTAACAATGAAGTCGTTTTTTTTTTTAAATTTACAGTAGAGCTAAGATGTTACAAGTAGAGAGTAAGCTTAAAAGTTATACAAGATGCAACAGGGTAGATTTTAAAAAGCTGAGCAAGATGTAACAGGAAAAGGAAGAAGGCTGGTTTTCATTTGGGAGATGACAGAGAACCAGCTTTTCTCCCTCCTTCCCCTACTGCTTTGTCTAACACCTGCTCTGATTCAAAGGTCTAGTAAATGCAAAAGCTCGCTCAGTATTCTGTTGGTGCGGTTGTTCCTAATACTGGCATTGCCCAGCTGCGGATTTTGGATTTTTTCATAACCTGAGTTTGTTTTTCTTTAAGACAAGGTTTCTTTCAACTCAACACAAGTCTTAGAGGGACTCTCACAACACTTCTGACAGTGAGCAAAATCTGATGCCCCATTATTTTGGGTGCTTTCACACCAACTGCAGGAAATGAATTTCCTTCTCATAGTGAATTCTTAAACAATTAGGATCTCTCATCACATCTTTCATTAGTTACTCACATCTAACTCATTCAGTTTTGCTGGCCATTTAAAAAGATGTGTGAATGCACCACCTGAGCAAAAGAAACAAGTCTTTTCACCCAAGGCTTCTTCAGATACTACTAAAAGCTCAGGAAAGAGTGATCACAACTCCTAACACTGCCCTGCCTTGCCAGCGCATGTGTACAGTACAGGACGCTGCTCTTTTAAGAATGGCTTACAGAGAATTACCAGAGAGCTCCTTCCTGCTCAGCTATTAAGTGCTCCCTGACTATTTGCATATGAGCTACATGTTGTCTTATGCTAATTTACTGATGAAACACAGGGGATCCACAAGGCAGAAATAGTTGTTGAGTCAAAATGTTTCTCTTAAAGACACCCTTGACACACACAGTGTTAACCTCTTCTGTTTATTTCACTGGCTCCAGTCCAGAAGGGTAAGCCTCATTACCAAATCAACTTAAGTTTTCAAGATGCCCTCCAGCTAAGTACACTTCCTTTCCTCTCACCTGCCAGACTGGAAAGGTGAATCGTAAAGCTTGACAGCAACATTCCTGAAAGCCAATTATGGAATGGCCCGTGAATTTACCAACCTTCAAAGTAAGGTGTGGCATTTCAGATGATGTGTATATGATCATGTGTGTAGACATAGGTGTGCTTAATATATTATACAAGCTTAAAGCTGCTTTACCATCTCTGGGCAGCATTAGTTGCACTTTATTTCTTTTGTGGACAGTAAGATCAACCAGGCCAGAAGGAATTGCGAGGGAGGAGTTCCAGCCCCAGGATGGGATATCAGGGCTGTCCCTTTCTAATAATAGTACTGAGCAGCCCCTGAACATGTTTAAATTTTGGCTGGGTTTTTATGGTCATGATTAAGCAGATATAGGAAACTTTACCCTGAAGCAGCCAGGATTCAAAGTACTACTTCATGGATGCCCAGGTTGATTCCTGTACTTTCCCCTTTAACCAGGATATTCTCCCCCCACCCACCCAACATGCACCAACATAATTTCCAGAAAAGTTGTCATGTAGCATTCGGGCAAGGGCTATTCAGGACAATCAGCAAATCCTCAGCAGTCCTGCAAATCTCCTTGGATTCTAGCCAAATATATAAAGTACCCTGTTTTTATTATTTCGCTATGCGCCTGCCCCCACAGGGTTTACTAGTCAGTGCCCTGCATCCAATAATACTCAGATTAAATATAAACAGTAATTGTAAAAATGTTTAGTGCAAGTTGGTCACTCAAAATATTCTTCCAGCACATACATACATAATGGCAAATACATAAACAGGCCTTTTTAAAGATTTTTAAAAAGTCTTAAGCGTGTTACATGTTTTCATCATCTGATTCATCCTCTTCTTTCAGAGATTCCTGTTGAAGGAAAGGAAAAAACAGGTTTCACTGTACATTTTGCATAAAGACAAAACATACAAATCCATGCATAGGGATCCAGCTCTCTACAGTGTGTGAAATCGAGCAGGTGATAGTTTCTGTGGTCTACAGCTATCTATATAGGTTCAAATTCTCAAACAGCCCAAATGTCACTTTCCCGTTTGTGTTTAATTGGTATTCTAATGTAGGATTTCTAACTAGAGCAGGCTATCTTTTGCAAACAAAACTCTTCTTAGGATTCAATCCAGACAAGACGGAGGTCCTGTTGGTGGGCGGCTCGGACCTCGGGATGGGGGACTTGGGCCTTGTCCCAAATGGGGTTGCACTCTCTCTGAGGGACAGGGCTCGCAGCTTGGGAGTGCTCCTCGACCCTGAGCTGTCTCTAGAAGCTCAGGTGACGGCGGTGGTGAGGAGCACCTTCCTTCAGCTTCGGCTGATCCATCAGCTGCGTCCCTTCCTGGAAAACGACTGCCTGGCGACAGTGACACACGCGCTGGTAACTTCCCGATTAGATTTCTGTAATGCACTGTACGTGGGGCTACCCTTGAAAACGGGCTGGATACTTCAGTTGGTGCAGAATAGAGCTGCCAGGCTGCTGACGGGGACTGGGCATTATGTTCACATGACTCCAGTTCTCAGCTCCACTGGCTCCCGATTGAAGTCCGGGCCCGATTCAAGGTGTTGGTTATGACCTATAAAGCCCTAAACGGCTTGGGACCTGGATACTTAAAGGAACGCTTGCGCCCATATATGCCCTCCTGCCCCTTGAGGTCAGCAGCAGATGCCCTTCTCCGGGAACCATCTGTGAATGACATCAGGAGGGTGAGTACCCGGAGGAGGGCTTTCTCGGCAGTGGCGCCCCATTTATGGAATGTGCTCCCCAGAGAGGTCCGCCTGGTGCCGTCGTTATTTGTTTTTCTGCGCCAGGCTAAGACCTTTTTATTTAAAACTTATTTTAATTCTTAATTTATTTATTTAACTAGGTTTTTTTTTTAATTTTTAGCCGAGAATGCACTGAGGTTTTACTGAGGTTTTATGGTATTGGGGTTTTAATGTATGGTTAACTTTTTTTTGATGTTGTGAGCCACCCCGAGGCTTATTGCGATGGGGCAGCATAGAAATGTTATAAATAAATTAAGAAAATACCATGTTTTCTTATAGGAAATGGGATAACGCACTAATCCAACTAAAATTACACATTACATTAGGTTGGGCTAATACAAATATCCTAAAGAAAATTTTAAGTGTGTCTAGGCAGTTCAGAGAAAAATAAAATGTGGAGGTATACTAGTTATGAAAAACCATTTCTGTCTGAAGTTGCAGTGGTTACCTTAGCGTATTTCTCTGCCTCTTCTTTAATGTCTTTTGGGACGATTTCATGTTTTCCTTTAGTAACTGTGAATTAAAGAAAATATTTAAGAACTTGTGACTGTCTCAGAATTATAAAATCATTGCAATGAAACTGTTCTTTGAAATAAAATGTTTACAATATGCAACTGCAGGCTGAAGTTGACTTTAAGTTTTGGAGCAAGTATTTTAAATATTACGGACTCTGGAATGCACTCCCCAGAGAGGTTCACCTGGTGCCAACTTTATATTCTTTACAGTGCCAGGTAAAAACCTTTTTATTTGCCCAACATTTTAAGCTTTAAATAATTTTAATCTGGTTTTATTATATTCTCAGTCATATTTTGTTACTGTATTTTTATTGTTTATGCATTTATTGTTTATATTGTAAACCGCCCTGGAACAATTGGATTGTGTAGGACGGGATAAATATATTCCAAATAAATGAATGAATGAATGTGCTGCTTCATATTTAAGAAAATATACCACAACCAGTTAATGTAACTATTTCCATGGAAGAGTGAATGTTAATTTTTAAAATGTGATACATTACTTTCTCCAACCCAGCTGAGTTCAAGTTCAAAAGCTTTGTCTTTTACTTCATCATGGACTATGTAGATTCTAGAAAGAAGAAACAAAGGGGAAATGTGGTCATTCAATTATTTGTTAACAACTAAAATTGGGTCCATGTATTTATACATTTGTGAAAGTAGGGCATGAATATCTAGTTTTAACTTAAAAGAATCATCAGAAATAGTATATGTTTATTGGGATGCAGGTACATGTTTTCACATAACCTGAAAGGCAGCAGAGATGGGGAACAAGTTGCCTCAAACCAAATAAGGTATGATCTGTGTCTAAATAGCAACTCCAGCTTAGCTGAACTGCTAGATCCCCTGCCCCAGTCACCCAAATCGGAGCGAATGGGCATTTCTGAAAGTCACCTGTGAGCACAATGCTATGCATGCTTGTTCAGACAGAAAACAGTCCTACAGCTCCCAGTATTCCCCAGCCAGTTTTTTCTGTTTAAACACACATCCCACATAACTTTTTTCGTTCATCATGCAACTGAAGTTAAATCCAAACTACAGACAACTTGGGTGCAGGGGGCAAACAACAAAAACAGCTTACATTTTTGCAACTTCTTTAACAACGTCCCGGCAAGTCATCTCTTTCATCTGTGGATATGTTGAGGTGGTTAACAATGTTATCATGTGCTAAATGTAGTATTATCAGAAACAGTGCTGTGAGGCCCTCAAAAGCAAAACAATGTAACATGTCTCTAGAGCATGTTTCCAGACAGAACTAGCACCAGAACCATCCGCAACCTGCGTGAAAAAATTTACATGTTGCACCCGTGTTGTTTACTGCAGTCATTTCAAATAAATGGAGTTCAAGTGGCTTCATGAAGACTGACAGAGTTCAGTAAGCCAGTGTGAAAACCCACTTTGTTCAGAGTGACTTGACCATGTTTGGATGTTCGTACTGAACTATGTGTCTGCATTATGAGGCCAAGCCTCCAACAACTCTCAGATTTGCACATCCCTAAGAGGGAGACAAGAAGTTTTGACTTCCGTTTTAGCAGTGTATCAAGGAAGAATTCCCTGGATGTAAATTCAGAAAAAGCATCCACAGACCTATCCTGTCATCCAATTATTGTGGTTAAATTGAGAGAATGGAGAATACTGCTACAGCGGTTCTTTTTTTATCCATTTTATTGGATTCTATAGCAGTTTCCAACCTTTCCATAGCTGGGGACCGGCAAAAACAGGAAAACCACCTTGGGGACAGCTGAGGCAGAAACAAAAAGTACCATACACATAATACAATATTCAGTGCATTAGTCTCCAGGCACAATACCAAAAAAATAAATTACCCAAAACAACTGGAAACCGAACAAAAAATGCCAACAAAGGAACACGATACCGAAATTGGCATAGCATGGCTCCCAGTTGGCTCCCACTGAGCCATCTCTCCCTGGCCCGCCAGCGGCACTGCTGCACCCCCCACGAACATGATGCCAACTGAAGAGGAGGCGGTGGAGCACAGCCAGACGTGGCGCCGGTCCACAACAAGGGGGATGCAGCCCCCTCCCCCCCAACTGGCTGGAAATCTCCCGCGGACCAGTGCTGGTCTGTGAACTGGTGGTGGAAAACCCCTGCTCTAGATGATAGCATCCAAGAGCATGAATTTGTTTATTGTAGGAGAAAAGTTACTGCCCAGCACTGGTACAGACGCAATAGTTTTCCCTATAAATGAATGCTGTAAAAATGTGTGGTAAGTCACCAATGTGAAGTTAATTTATCATCATGGCTTAATTTACAATAGTTTAATTCCCATCCTTTAGTTGTATAGTTTATAGTAAGTAAGTTAAATCATTGATATATCTGAATTTGTTCTACTAAGATAACAGGATATTTGACATTTTCTAGGAAGAAGCGGATCAAGGTATAAACTCCTAAATTAGTGCATGATTCTAATAGGCATTTTAATACAATTTCATGTTAATAAAATACATCAATTTCAATGTAATTAGCTCTTTCAAACAAAATTTGCAGAATATAGTAGATGTGTGCGCCTTCAAGTAAATAGTCTACAATTTTAAAAAATCCCCATCCAGGCAACCTGAGTTCTGCACCAAGCAAAGCTAAACCACTCTTTCTCAATTAAGGGTGCCATCCTCTGGCATCATGCAGGAGGCTCCAGGATTCTTTGAAGGCTAGCCGCTTTGCCCTTGCAGCTGGTGCAGAAAGAAGCTGGGTGCCCCTCCCTCCACACCACCACAACTGGGCATCGGGGGGGGGGGCAAAATGGGACAGGCTGGGAACAGGGAGAGGTGGAGGCTGGGGCTGCAGACTTACCCCAAACATCCCCGCCTCCTTCCTTCCACCTCCCAGCTCCAAACGTAGAAGGCCAAAACTGGCCATCTAAAGGCGGCCCCCAGTGAGGTGCAGCAGAGATTACGAGTGCACCTCACACCAGGCACAGGAGCTATGCAGGTCATGAGTTCAGATGTTTATGTGCATCTGCCATGGGGGCGATGAGACTGCACCGTAAGTGTGGAATAACTCAAATGTGCTGTGTTTCATCCCAGTCAGTGTAACAGGAAATCGCGGTTTCCCGCCAAAACAGTCCACTGCAGGAAGCCCTGTACACATGTGCTTTCCCACAACTCAGCCCCTTGATTTGATCATTCTTTGCTTTAATAAGGGACAGGTGGAATAAACCACAGTCTCCCGCATTCAAAGATAAACAAGACATTGCTGTTTATTAAAAAATGGAAGCTTCTTATCACTATGTGCAAGGGTGGAAAAGAAGTTGGGTGAACATGAACTGAAGGCAGAAACTCCTTGACAGGGAACCACTGCTTCCCAGTATGGCTGAGCTAGGCCACTGTGCTTTTCCTAAGGACCGTAACAGAGAATTACGCAGGGCACTGGAACTCCAAGTCTAGCTACTGGAAATGTTACTTTGTCATCCACCCTCAGGCCTCCAAGACTTCTCTGGGCACTGCCTGAACTTGCACAAACATCTCCTCAACCTCCCTGGCCTAGCAAGTGTTTTTTTTTTTTTTTTTTTTTCAGTACAATTTTGAGAAAGCTGCACTCTGGGCCTACCACATTATCTCTCCTATGGAAACACAGCCCTTGTTACACACAAGCATGATGAACTTGCAAGGATAGTAGTGCTTGGACAGCCAGCGTGACTGGGGCAGAAGTGAGCAGCGTTCCAGGCAGCTGGAACTGAAGAGCCTTATCACTGCCACAGCCCTGCAAAAACAGGTGCTTTGCTGGCATTCTGACAATACCATTTATTTAATGTGTAGACAGCTAGAAGCCCTTCTGCCATTTTCAGCTCTAGCAGTCATAATCCCTGATATGGGACTCGTAGTCCAAAACATATGAAGGGTAGCGGGTGGCCTATGCCTGTTTAGAGGATAGATCACAAAGAGGGGTATGGCAGTACAGACCTACCTGGAGCTTTTCGATCTCTGTCTTTGCAGCTTGCCTTGCCTTGCCAATGGCACATCCCCAATAACCCTGTAAAAGAAATGGTAAACAACTGAAACCCACACCACCACAGCATCTGTAACTAAGCAGTAGGCAATGGGTAGCCTTCCAGATGTTTTGGCTTGTAACTCCCATTATCCCTCATCGCTGGCTGTGCTGGCGAGTGCTGCTGGGAGTTGCACCCAACACATCCAGAGGGCCACGAGCTGCCCTGTCCTGCTGTAACAAATGCAAATGTCTTAGAAAGCATTAATCACAACCGTACATAATGCAGCCTCAAAACAACAACGCAATCATTAAATCATACCGTTGGAAGAGGCCACTGGGTCCAGCTCCCTGCTCAATGCAGGACTTGGGGCCGACTCTGCTTAGCTTTAGTCATTTTCAGTTTGGACTTTTCAAATCAAGGTTTGTATCTGGTCGATCCCAAATACAGAACTTGTCCAACTTCTAAGATCTATACCCGTCAGTGGAATGCATCACAAACAAGCTGCATTCTCTCAGGTGCTTCCCTTGTCTCATCCCTGACTTCCCAATGGCCCTTGGTGAGACTTTGCCTAGAAAACCTTACAGATTAGATATACTTTCCATCTGCTAAAAGGCAGCACTGGGAGGGGTGAGGCAGCATTTCAAATTGGCCTAGACTGTTATTTTCTAAAAAAATAAGTGATTGGAACATACAGATTTTAACATTTTTCTTTAGCTGAGCCATCATGGAATGTGCTCCCTGGAGAGGTGCGCCTGGCACCGAGTTTATATTCTTTTCGGCACCAGGTTAAAACCTTTTTATTTAATTGCTATTTTAAAAATTAATATTTTATCATTAACCATCACCTTTTTGTTTTTTATATAATTTTATGGAATTGTTATTGTTTTATTGATTTTAACTGTACGTTTGTAAGTTGTCCCAAGATGCTGAGGCATGTGGTGATGGCATATAAAAGTTTTAAATAAATAAATCATGGAAGTAGATGGAAAGCAATACAGCTGCACCTATCATTCGAAATGGGGGAGGGGAAAATATAATGCAGCAAGAAGCACTTTTCAACCAACCAACATAGTGGAAAAAATGTTTTATTCTGCATAACAGTGAAGAGAGAAGAACAGAATCTACAGATTTCCCTTACACCTCACTAGCACAAGACCCTCTGTGAGGCCTATGCAACCAGCCCTGGCATAGCCTGTACATTAAAGTGACTGTATTAAACATTGGGAGCAACAGGTGGCCCTCCTTCCTTGGTACTTAGACGTAGTGGCCACCCAGCAGCCAATGGGTTACGGATCTTTGTTCAATGAGATGGGCCCTGCCATTTTATGGTTTCCAGTTGTGCCAGCCTCTTGCAGCCCTGTGAGAAGTACCTCCTCTTTTGCTTACAACACAGCCACATGTCTCCTTCCCTTTTGCAGCCTAATCCCAGCTTTTCATGGCCAGATTGTCCAGCACAGACATTGGCAGTTCGCCATCAGGATAACTGAGCCTTCATTTCAGGGTGCTTCCCTTGGTAACACCCAGAATTTTTAGCTGTGATAAAACTACCTATAGTTCAACTTCCATCATTTTGTATCTTTAGATCCCCCACTAAATCCCTTTGAATGCCCTGAGAAATTAGAATGCCTATATATTAAACAGATGGTCTACAGTGTGTGGGAGCTTTTCTGATTAGTCTTTACACAGCTAGTTACTTGCTTCTTTCATTAGTTTCTATGTAAACAGAAGTTGTTCATCAGTAGAAAATGGTTAGAATACTTACATATGAAACTCCTGAGGGGTCAATCATGTATAGCTGGGCACCATCATCATCATCGTAGGAGCCCAACATGAAGCTGGAAAGACAAATCTCATTGGAGGGAAGCTGCCAGCCAGAGTGCAACACAACACAATCCTTATGTGCCATAAAAAATGTCTGAATTATTTTGAATGGTTCACTGAAATCAATGGCCACAAGTCACAGCCCACAATGCATCTTGACCATGAAGGTCCTCTTTCAGATTTATTAACATCCATCTTCTACGTAGCAACACGTTGTGGCACTAGTACACAACTTATGCCCCCCCCCCGATATTTTTGCCTACGACCCCAATCCGCCCACACCATCGGTTATGCTTCTGAGGGCTGATCGGAGTTGTAGCCTTCCAAATGTTTTGGCCTGCACTTTGACTCCTTCTGTACTGCAGTATTCATTTAACCAATAGGGAACGCTGGTCACCTATATCATCCTGCCGTATGGTAAATAAGCTCTGCCATTTGCAGATCAGAAAGCACTTTGCAGAATGAGATGAGCAACCTGACGAATGATGGCTTATTTTATTTCTATACTGCTCCACAGCCAAAGCTCTTTCCACACTAGTTAAAAATGCTAGTTGTTCTCCTAGCCAGCAGAAAATGCCATCTCATTTTTTTAAACGTGTATTTCCAAAGTAACTGAAGGCCACGTTTACTGACAAAGAGCCCATGAGCCAGTCATGGCACCTAAAGGCACATTTTGCTGGACCATGGATGCTTCTCAGCTGTTCACCTGCCCTGCCTTGTCGTAAATTGTGGATATACTGAGCTGTCTTTAGTAATACTGCAGAGGAAGATTTGAGTATCATTCTGCAGAATCCAGAGTGAGCTTCTCTTTGAAACTGAAGCCAACTATTCTTGAAGAAAGCACCCTGTCAAAACTTGTCTAGCAGTGTATTTTGCTCTCCACAGGAAGTAGTTTGACTATTACTTTTCACACCCCACCCATCTGAGGCTTTTGCCTTCCAGTCCATTTATGTGCTCTTCTAGCTTCTCTGAAGTTACGGGATTTGTTCTATCTATTTATCCAAGTTCAAACAACACAAATGC
This sequence comes from Varanus komodoensis, assembly GCF_004798865.1. Lineage (NCBI taxonomy): Eukaryota > Metazoa > Chordata > Lepidosauria > Squamata > Varanidae > Varanus > Varanus komodoensis. Next base: position 61,557,443 of record NW_025335761.1, read on the forward strand.
TTCCTAGCTCTGAAAATTCTTTCACTTTAAAACTTCCAACAACCCAGCACAGGATCTTTTGGAATGTTATTATTTTGGTCATGCAATTAGTGTTTGGGACAAACACTTAAAAAACCACTTTTATACTTTCTCTGACTTTTTGGGGCACAATTCTATGCACATTTAGAGAAAGAACTACAACTCCCAACATTCCCCAGTCAGCATGAGACTGTGCCATCAGATGTTACTGCAAGCCCTGAAACCTTACTGGCAGAGAGGATTATGAACTGAAATACAGTGAAAAGGCCATACCTGCAACCAAAAGGTCGGACAGCACTGTATAGTGTGTAGGCATGTACATACATAGCCACTCTGTCTGCAAGATGCTGTGGGGGAGAACAGAAGAGTTTTAGAGCACTGGGCAATTAAAAGATGATGCAAACAAGATGCATAGGGCCATCCCACCAGCCCTGCTAAAATACCTCCCCTATGAAGGCCTGTCCTACCTGCACCATCATCACCAGTAGCATTCCAACAAGCTGTACAGAGGACTATGGGAGTGTAAACAGGGCCACCAGCTGTGCTGAAAGACACATTTTTCCTTCTTCCCTTCCTGTCCCTTTTGCCATGTATTTGTATACGTGAAAGAAAGATCAGAAGCCTATGACCATCAACTGTCTAGTTTTACTGATTGCATGTAAGCCCTACCAGGAGCATTTTCTGCCAAGCAGCAGGATAAAAATATTTAAATAGGGAGTTTTTTGGTCAAAGGTAAGCTCTGGAAGAGTTCAGGAAGTTCTTTCACATGTTAACTTACAGTGAAGTGAAAGTTTCCAAATGTCATCTCCTCAGTTCCTCAGGAGCTTGAAGATTAAACCGTCCATACATTTCACAATGTGTACAAGCAGCAGTAAGAAACAACACAACTTACTTTTAGTGGAATATTATAACCATAGTTGGATCTAAAGTTAGAAGCTTCTTCCCTTGCAATGTCAGCCAAAGATCGAGCATCAGCTAGGAGACCTGCTACTGCCTGAAATAAAGATCGCCATCTCAGAATACAATCAAACCAGGAATTTGAAACTCAGCACATGAATCTCCAGGTCTTATTCTGGCATTACCCTTTACATCTGATATGTGATCATCAGGCGCATGTTTCCAGAACTGGTCAGACTAGCATTTCCACCCCCACAAGTTGAGGCCTCAAATTCTTTACAGTTACAACCTGAAAGTTACAAGTTGCTTATCCAAGAGTCTGTTTAACAATGGGATAATCACCACATAAGCCTAGCTATGTGCGAAACAGTGAAAAGTGTAAAACAGTAAAGCACCACTCACCATTCCAACATGTCGATCAACATTAAAGAGGCGTTTATTGGATCCTTCTTCGTAGAGTTTGGACAGAACTAGTTTTTCTACTCCGAAGACTACACCATCTTTACACCGTATCCCAATTGCTGTACTGAAGAGAAGTCACAATGCAAAGTTCAAAGCATAGGATGTTTCTGAAGCACGAGATAAAAGTTTTAAAGCCAATGGAAAGTGAATCTAAAAGAATGAGTCTCTGCCAGTGACCAGCACCCACCCCTGTTCAAAGGACTGCATAGACAATAAACCGTATTCAACTTAAAGGCCAAGGAGTTGGCTTTGAAACTAAAAAAAAAATAAGGTTGTGGTATTTTAATATGCCTTTTGTAGTAATGACAGCATAGAAGAAATACTGTTTTACTTTAATTCTTGAACTGTAGATCCACTTTTACAGAATACTAGTTTCTACCAAAAAACAATCCCACCCCCCAGAAATCTGCCTCTTACAGAGTAGGGAAGAAAAATAATTCCTTAAATATTATTATTACATTGCATTCATATACTATCTTTTTCCCTCTTGTGAGAACCCAAGGTGGCTTAACATAGCTGTTTTATCCTTTCAGCCACCCTGTGAGGTAGGTTTGGCTGACCATGAGTGGCTGGTCCACAGTCACCCAGGGAGCTCCCTGGCAGAGTGGGGTAAGGAGCTGGGTCTCCCCAGTCCCAGTGCAGTACTCTTTACCACTATGGCACAATGGCGGCATCACAACGATCCCGCACAGCCTCAAATTCAGAAGCCCTACGTGCTTTGCATTTTTATTTGAGGCTGCATCAACCTCTCTCTCATCGGGGGTGGGGGGGGCACACTAGGGAACTGCTCTCATGTTCCAGGGCACTCTTGTCCTCAACAGGTTTGAGAGCACAGGATTACAGAAAATGTAACTATAATTCTACTGAGCATGGAAAAACTGGAAAGAAATACAAGCAATGCATCCTTTGCTTGGGATAAGTACATGAATGTTTGCAGGCATTATTTATAGACTTATAACTTCAGCTATTTCAAATTCACACTTCATTTTGAGTACAGTACTGGAGCAAGATAAATGGCTTTCACCCTCAGATAAGGGGAAGAAACCCACATATCTACATTGGCATAGGGTACCAGCTTGCAAACTATATAGAACTTTGCTACATCTTAAAAAATATTTCCTCCTGCCATGAAAATATAGCACAAATGAAACTGTTGCCTTGGTATAAATCTATTCCCTAAGGAATAATATAAAAAAGAGGCTTGGGTAGTGTTGCCATTCAACAGCTAAGAAGTGAATATTTAGGTACTTATTATTAAGTTATTATTATGAGCCAAGGTAATAACTTCCATATAGTCTGGAGTGCTTAGAATCAGACCTGCTTAGAATCTGAATGGGTGACTTGAGTATATAATTCTACTATTATAGTTGTAAACTGCCCAGAGAGCTGTGGCTACAGGCAGTACAGAAATGTTAATAATGTCAAGTCCAACAATATACGCCCTCAAGCCTCTTAAGATCTGTGGGAGAGGCCCTGCTCCGAGAACCTTCCCTGGAGGAGGCGAAGAGGATGTCTACTTGGAGTAAGAACTCCTCTGCAGTGGCACCCAGATTGTGCAATGTGCTCCCTGGAGAGGTTTGCCTGACGCTGAGCTTATTTATTTTATTTAAAACATTTTTATGCCGCCCCCATCGCAACAAAGCCTCGGGGCGGCTCACAACAAGAACAAAATATAACAAATTGTACAATAAAAATATTAAAACCCAGTGCATCTCGGCTTAAAAGATTTAAACCAATAACCAATTAAAATAAGTTTTAAATAAAAAGGTCTTAGCCTGGCGCCGAAAAACAAATAACGACAGTGCCAGGCGGACCTCTCTGGGGAGCGCATTCCATAGATGGGGCGCCACCGCAGAGAAAGCCCTCCTCCAAGTATTATAGCTTATATTCTTTTCGGTGCCAGGTCAAAACCTTTTTATTCAATCATTATTTTAGAAATTAGTATTTTAATGTTTCATCAGCCGGTTTTAATTTTTATTGGTTATATGTTATTTATACGTGTATGTATTGTTTTATTGTATTTTAATTTTAAGGATTGAAAGCCGTCCTGCCATGAATAAGGGACGGCATATAGAAGTTTTAAATAAATAAATAATATCCAAGCAACTTTGAAGGTCAATCAGCTTTCAATACCAATGTGTGACTTTTGTTCAGTATTTGAATAAATAATTTTAGAGCAATGGATTGCAATTTTATGTAAGCCAACCTGCAAGTAAGAAAGATCAGGCTTCATAATTGGAAGCAAGTTCCACCGAAATCAGTTTGATTTACTTTAGCTATAATACAAAGGTCAAATCTTATTCCTATTGAAATGAGGAGCCAAAACTCACATGTGCGTTTTGAGTGAAGACTGCTCATTGGGACTTCTAAGTAAACATGCATATCAGGCTGTAAAGCTAAAATCTTTCAAATGGATAGTAATTGGATTTAATTCCAAGTAAATAAGTTGCATCAGTAACTTCACACTCTTGCGTTTTATCTCACAAGAGTCCAGATGCAACTGGGAGGATCCATATTTCACTGAAAGAAACCAGTCCTCTTCACAAAGAACCACCATTGTTCATGCTATGGCATTTTTGGTTAAAATCATCAGATTGCAGTTAACAGGTTTCAGCCTAGAAATATGGAAAGCTACTGCCAGTAGCTTGATGGAACAGTGTTTCATGTCTTCTATACAGTAGACTGATACATTTTGCCATGCTTACTCTCTCCAGAAGATGTTCTTTTCTGTAAAACTATTTTCTGCTTCAGGTAATCGTTGTTTAAGGACACTAAATAAAAACAGATTTACCTGCTATTCTCAACTGCTTTCATAGCATATTCAACTTGAAATACTCTGCCGTCAGGGGAAAACGTGGAGGCCGACAGGTCATACTGAAAAGAGATAGATAAAACTTTTTCAAACAACAGCTGGAAGAAGTGGTGGAATTGGAATTCATGAGTCAATTCCAGTGTGTCTCGGCGTCTGCATACTGTGGTGGCATTTCTCACATAAGTGTTTACCCTTTACCTAGTGTACAAATGCAAACACAGGGCACCCTCCAAGGCTGCCTGTGCGTCGGCAGCACTTACTGCCGGTGCAAAGGAACATTGAAGCCATCCTGGATTAGAGGGCTGCATCCTGTTTGTGCAGTGGGTGCAGCAACACTCTTCCACTTGTGCTCTTCAGCAATCCGTGTACTGCCACTGATACTGGAGGTGTCATACAGCCATCAGGACCAACAGTGATAGCTTCACAGACCAATGGGAAAGGAGTTGAAACTCATGTGCAGAACAAGGCAGTGACTGTCCCATTCAGGAAAGGAGTGTTTCAGATCGTTTATGGGGTTCAGTTACTCTACCAAGCACGACCTTCCTGCTGTGCCAGGGGTACAATAAAATCAGCACAGGAGCAGGCTCAGTGCTGGATACGGCCCAATGGAAGGCAGTGGCTAGAACCTTTGGGGTCCATCTTACAATACCATTCGAAGCACATTTACTCAGAAGCTGTACTGAACACAGTAGTATTTGCTCCCCAGTAGGTATTACAGTTGCAGCCTTAGTAGACCACCCCAATCAAGCTGAGCACAGACCACCCTAGCCCACCAGATTGTTGACCTTCAACTCCCATCAGCCCCAGATAGCGTGGCTAATAGTCAAGGATGCTGGGAAATGGAGTCCAAAACATCTAAAGGACACTAGATTGGGAAAGTCTGGTCTCGTCTTGACCAGCAGCATAAGCTGTTTGCAGGAGCAGATGTCCATTATTTTCCAATTACCACACTTTCTTAAGAGTATATACAATGCTACCTATTAAATGAATATATTATGCAATATTTCTCTCAAATTGTGAATTCCTGTTAAACATACATTTCATTATAGTTAAATGTAAGTTTTATCTATTTTGGTACATCCTCCTTAGGACAAACTATAACTCAAGCACTTACTCTTCATATTTATTATGACCTATATGAATGGTCATAAATAAATGGTCAGCAGGATTGAAACTGATCCATTTGTTCTCATAATTCAAATTGCTGATTTAAATAAATTCCCTCAGCAACAAAGCCTGGAGCAGCACATTGGTTCGTGCAACACCAGTCAGGACTGGGGAGACCCATGCTTCACACAGTGATCCAAGAGAGAAAGGGAAAGAAGCAGAGTCTTTGAAAAACATATTTAACACTCTGGCAAGCTTTAGAGTTAGAAAGTCTTGGGCTTGTGTGCTGTCAGTTTCCCTGTGCATGGCTGAAACCAGTCAGCTTCAAAAACTACTTCAGAAGTTGGCCTGTTTTCAGCAAACCACTGTTGAAATTAACTGCAGCTTATGACAATTATGCCTGAAGATACTGTGGTTAATCTACAATGGAAGTAAAACTCCTCCTTGTGGCCACACTAGACAAGGGGAGGGAACCCTGAAGGTGGCAACACCTCATTCCATCACCAAGTACAGCCAACTGAAGTGGAGTAAAGTTAAAGTGCACTCAGTGCTTCAACTGATATTAAAAGGGTCAGGAAGAGATTAGAGGGCTACACTTTCAGCTGCAGCCCCACTAGTGACATGAAATCCAATTTCAACTTATGCTGTGAGAATCACTGAGGCAGTGACATCAGTAATCAATTCTGGCACCTCACAACAGAGTACAAAAATCAGGTAATTGCTTGGCTGTTGTGGGGTTTGTTTGTTTTGGCTTACTGGATCCTATCAATTACTTATGGAAACTAAATGGAAACTAAATCCTCCTTCTGTGGGTATGAAAACAACTATTAGCCCATGTTAGATGCCAAACAGTTGTGTTTCAAGTAAGCAATCTGCAACCCTGAGATTTTTTTTTAGAAATAAGTGTTTCTTGTTCTAACTTATTATGCTTGCAATGGACATATGTTGTGCCTTATCAGCATCCATTCTAACCAGCCCTAGAACTAATGTGGTTGTTGGTATCAGGTCTAGAAGCCACATGAGGAGAGCTGACTTAACAGCAACCCCTGCTGGTCAATCAAGAACTGGAATACCTTGCGTCTGCTTCCAACTTTTCAAAGTTGATGTTTGGGCCATTTCACACATTGCGCAACCAAACAACCCAGTTTGACACAAGGTGTTAAGCATGGTTCTGGATTTATATATATGTGCTACAAGTGTTTATTATATTTTATATTAGTGGTTAAGAGTCCTGGGCTGGGACTCAGGAGATGTGGAGAGCTCACTGGGTGACTTTGGGCCAGTCCCAGACTCCCAGCCCAACCTACCTTACAGGGTGGTTGCTGTGAGGATAAGATTGAGAGGAGGAGGAGAATTATTTAAGCTGCCTTGATTTCCTTGAAAGAAAAAAGGGTGGGATAGAAATATAACAAAGAGATTTGGCAGGTGTCAAGTCTGATCTAAAAACTAAACCAGAATGCTTAGCAGAAAGTTGAACTTTGTACATCCAAGTACATAAAGTGTACTATCATAACTGGCTTTAAGTAAGAGGTATAAACAAAAATCCCTGAGATACTGAAGTTTTCTATAAAAGTCACTATTCAGTCCTACTGATAATATAGTTAAATTCATCTAATTTTAAAGGAACTTGTATCAGCTCTTCCCATGCTATGAACCAATTGCTGATTAATTTTAAATGCTATTTCCTAACATGGAAAAGTACGTACAGGTAGCCTAAAGGAAGGCCAGGTTTCTAACGAACAGGTCAATGAAAGAGCAAAAAGTGGATCCGCATCTGTGTGGAGATACTCTGTCTCCACAGCTAGCATCTGAATGTTTTTTGAAAATAGTTTTAAATGAGTGTGATTGCAAAACAGAATGATAGCTAAAACTGCTTCAATCCAGCACTTGCTGAAATCAAATCAATTCCTATTGATTTCAATGTAGCTAGAAAACCTCAGCCTGTGACCCTAACTCTGTATACAGTGAATTAAGGGTGTCTTCATACTTTATCACAGTTGTGTTTGTCACTTGGAAGGAAATCCCACCAGGTTCAGCCTACTCAAAAAGTGTCAACACGACACCTATGCCTTTAAAGTTCAGGTTTGCATGATCTGCAGCCCAGTTAGGGCTCCCAATCACACATGCTGAATGTGGATGCATAACATGGTCTTGAGTATTTGAGTATGTCACAAATGATCTAGTATAAGTACTCAACGCTTGCAAATTGGTTTAACAGAGAATCCAAGATTCAAATTTCAGCTTTATCATATACTTAAAGCCAAGCGAGGGAACACCTATAAGTGGCGGTGCAAGGCGGTAAGGGGCCCATCTGAATATTGCAGACAAAAGGCTCTGACCGCGCTATAAGAGTATTTCGTATTATCGCTACTAGAGATAGGGAGCTGTCACTAAATGCATCGAGAGGCCAACCTGTGCAACCCGTGATTTATCGGGGCTAACACATCTGGAGGGTAGCAAGGGGGAGAAAGCTGGGGGACGGCAGGGGCACATCTGGAGGGCCAGAGGATGGTGGGGGCTGCCGTCAAAAGCGAGGGAAGGCCGGGGCGGGGGACCGGGGGCTTAAACCGAGCCCGACTGGAGGGCCGAAACAGGCAGGCAGGCAGCCGGGCGCCCACCCTGCGCAGCCTCTCCGCCCACGCCGCTCCTTCGCCGCGAGAGGCCTCCGCGCGGCGCCGCTTCCGCTTTCGCTTTGCGCGAGTGACTCAGCGGCCCGGCAGCCGCGGCGCCCCCTCCCCGAAAGCCAGCGGGTGACGTCACGCGCGCGGACCCGCGCGAGGCAGGCCGCCCCCTCCCCCACTTCCCGGCGGCTTGGCCCGCGGGACCCCCGCCGGGAGCTTCCCCGGCCAAGGGGCCGCACCCCTGCCCGCCCCTCCCGCCACCGCTTTCCCCTCAGGCTCGCGTACCCCGGTGCCGATGGAGCTCATGGCGGAGGAACAGCGACGACAGACACCGAACCCCGCTGCTCGCCGGCCTTTCTTTCTCTTCCTCCGTTTCTTCAGTCGGTCTCGCGCTTCTCAGATTCCGCCCCCACTCAACAAGGCGCGCGCCGATTGGACGCCTCTCCCGCACCCTTGATCAATGGCGAATTACGATAGGTTGAGAACCTGGGGAGGTGGAGCCACCATTGCGTGTAGTGCACGCTCACAGGAGGCCGCCGAGTCATTGCAAGGACCGCGGGAGAGCAGTGCGCATGCGTGCGGCACGTACCAAAGACGCTTCTGTAAACCTGCTTCCTTAGTGCCCGGCTAGCTCAGTCGGTAGAGCATGGGACTCTTAATCCCAGGGTCGTGGGTTCGAGCCCCACGTTGGGCGCAAGCTTTTTGTTTTTTAACTTCCTGAAAAAGACAGTCCCAGGATCAGTTCCTCTTTACGTCGGAAAAGCCAAAAGCTGCCTTCGATGCGCGCTTAATTGGAAACAATTCCTGTTGCACTCATTGGATTGTGAACTCAATTTCACACCCCTGTTAGACTGGCCTCTTCCATTCCTCTGCTACATAGGTCAAACTTAGAGACCTGGGTCGGGGGAGGGGGAGGGGAAGGGGAGCAGTTGTGCCCTTCAACACGCAGGAGCTGCAAATAGCCTGCTGAGAGTGACTGCCCATCTCATCCCATCCCTTCATTGGAGCCTGTTAGGGACATGTTCTGTATGATCCTTAAAAGATCAGCAATTTCATACAGTATTTGAACTCTTAACTCTGGGCTGGATGGCATCAGGGCCCACTGAGTTAGTGGCATTCAGTTTATCATTGAGCTACCACTGAGTTTATCATTCAACTTTTGTCACCAACTTTTGGCTTCAGTTTCTGGAACTTCCTTCCTAAAAATATTTCTTCGGGCGTGGGAATCTAACATACATCTTTTGTACTTTAAACAGACAAGAATAATTGGTTTAGCATCTCCTTTTCATCTTTAACTCCTCTGTTATCTGACTGCTTCCAGATAATTTCCTGTTTCTGATGTATTTACATTTACATCTTTTGTTATTGTTGGTCTTAACCTTATTAGCAATAGGCTTCTCAGTTCTTGCCAACTAGAGTGAAATTAAAGCTTTTTCTTATGAAATGCTCTGATATTGTATGATGTGTGTTCCCACTTTGTCATCCCGTACCTTACAGTTCATACAAGTCAGCCTTCCCCAAACCTTCATCTGCTGCCCTCTGTTGTGTTGGATTGCAGCTTCCATCATTCCCAGCCAGCATGTGGGAAGCTCGTACAATTTATCTTTATTTTTATTTCTGTCCATTAATGAAATACCTACCTCCTTGGAAAGGTGGCTAGATGAATCACCAATTGGAATTAAGATTGCTGGGAGAAATATCAACAACCTCAGGTATGCAGATGATACCACTCTCATGGCAGAAAGTGAAGAGGAACTAAAGAGCCTCTTGATGCAGGTGAAGGAGGAGAGTGCAAAAGTTTGCTTGAAACTCAACATTAAGAAAACTATGATCATGGCATCCGGTCCTCTCACTTCCTGGCAAATAGATGGGGAAGAAATGGAGATAGTGACAGATTTTATTTTCCTGGGCTCCAAGATTACCACAGATGGGGACTGCAGTCAAGAAATTAAAAGACGCTTGCTCCTAGGGAGGAAAGCTATGGCAAATCTAGACAGCATACTAAAAAGCAGAGACATCACCCTGCCAACAAGAGTGTGTATAGTCAAGGCTATGGTTTTCCCAGTTGCAATGTATGGCTGTGAAAGTTGGACCATAAGGAAGGCTGAGCGCCGAAGGATTGAGGCCTTTGAATTGTGGTGCCGGAGGAGACTCCTGCAAGTCCCTTGGACCGCAAGGCGATCAAACTGGTCAGTCCTAGAGGAGATCAACCCTGACTGCTCTTTAGAAGGCCAGATAGTGAAGATGAAGCTCAAATACTTTGGCCACCTGATAAGAAGGAAAGACACCCTGGAGAAGAGCCTAATGCTGGGAACAATAGATGGCAAAAGAAGACGGGGACGGCAGAGGTTGAGGTGGCTGGATGGAGTCACTGAAGCAATCGGCGTGAGCTTAAGTGGACTCTGAGGGATGGTGGAGGACAGGAAGGCCTGGAGGAATGTTGTCCATGGGGTCACGATGGGTCGGACACGACTTCGCAACAAACAACAACAACAACAACAACCTCCTTGGTGCTACTTGGAAACAGGAAAAAACAGACCATCCCTACGTGCAGTCTTATAACAAACAACCACAAGTCAAAAGAATGAATCGGGAAGAGAACCGTAAACAACTGGACAGAACAAATCTAGAGTCACATGATGCTGGGACTGGAAATAAGTGGCTGTCTCGGCAGGTCTGTTGTGCAGTAGGGGCTACCCCTCTCCTTGCTTACCTGTGTGGAGTGCTCTGTCCTGGCTCTCCTTGCGCGCATTTCTGGTCGGTGGGTGCCTGTCCCTCGAACAAGCCACGCCAACCGGCTTCGGATGATACGGCAAGACTTGCTTGGGCAGTGTGCCTGACATGCTCTGCCATATAAACAACCTACCGTAGCTTGCACAAGGCGCAGTTTCCATCATCGTTGCCTGGGTGTGGCTGTGGAATCATCCGAACCCAGATGGCATGGCTTCTTGGAGGGGGAGACAACCTCCCAGTAACCCTCCCCTAGCCCAGGGGTTGTTGGAAGGCACTGCCCTCTGCTGGCAGGCCATGCCACTCAGGTCCAGGCGACATGACAAGCTGCAGCCAGACGGTAGTTATGAAAATCACTCTCACAATTCGACAAAGCGGCAGTGGATCATGTGGACCTGGGCATGGACTCTCTGCATGGAGTTGCTGCATTGGAGGTTTTATGCTGAAGCTGAGTGCTGATTGGCACCATATCCTATGCTCTCCTGGTGACATAGGGAAGACCATTAAAAAAATCTTCCCTTCTCTAAGTCTGGGTAAAGATGTATTGGGAAAATTTAGATAAATCCTGGCAGAAAAACGTTGCTTCTTTGTGCCATTGTGTTATAAAATCAAACCTAAATGAACTGTCAAGAATTTGCCAGACTGACCTATGAATAGAGCAATCAGTAATGTTTTCCATGCTATTGTTGCCAGTATTTCCGATCGGTTTAGAACATGGGTCCTCAAACTACGGCCCAGGGGCCGGATACAGCCCACCCTTCTCATTTATCCAGCCCGCCTCGGAGCTTTTGGACTCGCTTGGAAAAAATGATCTTTGGGGGTTTCTTTAGCTGATTTTTTCAAACTGTAGTCCAGCCCACAACAGTCTGAGGGACAGTGAACTGGCCCCGTTTAAAAAGTTTGTGGACCCCTGGTTTAGAACATCATGTCATGCCTAAAGACATCAGGATGCTATTGTACTCAGATTCTCTGGAAACTTGACACTCTGTATTGGTGTATGTGACTAGCAGGTTATAACGGTGTCTGTGCATGGGCTGTGATGTTGTGGTTGGCGGTGAGAACCACTAGCATGCAGTCGTAAGTAACCGCGGGGGTCCTGGGTGATCTTCCAAGAAAACTGCTGAGGTTCAAGGCGAAAGGGGCCTTTCGTGACTGAACCTGGTTATCCCTGCTGCGGCTGCTATCGAGGCTTTCCCAACAGATGCGCCATTGAGGGGGCAGGGTCATGGATTAAAGTACCATGTACCACGGCATAGGCAGGCTGCTTGGCTCTCTGCCATGGCTAGAACTCTCCCCCATCCCACCTAATCTGAAAGGTGCCCCAGTTATGATCGAACAACCAGGAACACTTTTTCAATCAATCAACATTCCCTTATGGGTGCAATTCTATGCATGTTTGTACAGGAAAAAAGGTCCTAGAGCAGGGGTCTCAAACTCGCGGCCCGCGGGCCAATTGCGGCCCATGGGACGATATTTTGTGGCCCCCACTTGATATCAAAGTTTAGTGATAGTGCGGCCCGCGTGTTTTTCTCACACGCACCTGCGTGAGTCGTTACCCTGGGTGCAACGTTCCCTCTAAGCTGTGCGCCGGGATGGGGGGGCACGGGGGAGGGCCCTGCGGCCTTCAAAGCGCCGGCAGCGCCCGGGCCAGCCTCCGGGAGTGACACGGGATGAGCGGCCCACCACCACCGCTGCCACCCAAGGCCGACCACCACAGTGGTGGTGGGTCGCTCATCCCACGTGCCCCTTACCTTCCCTGAGCTTTCCAGGATGTTCAAGCGGACCATGTGCCTTTTTGGGAGCACCTATCTCTGTGAAAAGCTCTTCTCCACCATGAACTTTAATAAGTCAAAGTTCAGGTCCGAACTTACTGATGAGCATCTTCAAGCCATCCTGAGGGTCTCAGTTGCTTCCTCCCTCAAGCCAAATGTGGCTCAGCTGTGTAAGAGGAAGCGCTGTCAGGTCTCTGGCAGAAAGGAGTAGGAGGAAATAAGAGAAGCCTATGTTCTGAAGAACCGTTCATGTTCTGAATTATTATTAGTAAAGATTGAGAAGACTGGATCAGTTGTATTTTTTTTGGAATACTTGAAATCCTTTTTTTGTGGAATACTCAAATACTTTTTTTGTGGAATAACCAGCCTCACCCAGACTCTACTTCCAGCGGCCCCCAGGTAAGTTGAGTTTGAGACCCCTGCCCTACTGCATGTGTAAGAATGCACCTTAAATCAATCACTCTAACCAGCTCTTTACTGATGTGTGTGTTTGGGGGATTCATATTGGGGTGGCTAAGAGGGGGGCACAGGATTGCAGCCTAAATTCTGCCACCTGAATTTCTTTAAGTACTGTAGGGCATTTCTTCATGAGGCATTTATGGTCCATTCATGATCCCTCACTCATGGAAGTCTGTGGGTCCTTTACAGCAATTGACATCTTTTTGAGGCTTCTTCAGTGTTTTCCAGTCATTTTCACTCCAGGCACAGACTCTCAGCCCAACCTGTCTCACAGGGTTGTTGTGGGAGAAGGATGTAAGCTGCCTTGAGCCCTTTGTAGGAAAAAGGCAGGATATAAATCGAAGATAAAAAAAAAAGAGGCAGGATAATATAACATGTTCCTGGAGTATGCCATTATTTACTATGCCATTATTATTTACTATAAGGACCTAAGACAAGCCCTGCTGGATCAGAGCAAAGGTCCAGCCATTCCAGCTCCCAGTACACACGGTGGCCAACCAGCTGCCCACAGGATCCGTCCAGGATGGGTACCAGACCTCCTCCTGCTCAAGCTCCTTCGCAACCCCCCTAGATTGGTGGCCATCCTCACTTCCCATGGCAGTGAATTCCACAGTTTACTAACTGCCATTCTCAACACATACACGGCTCTTTCCCCACCAGACCTAGTTGACCAGAAAATATCCAGACTCTGGGCATGCCCTGCTTCTACACCTCTTTAGTGTGCGATCCTATGGAGATGCATAGAGCCCTTTTTGACGGGGGATTCACGGCATCCTACGCAGACCAGGAGGACTGCAGAAAGAAGTCGACTCTGCCTGCCCCCTGCCCTGTAAAACCGCTGGAGAGCCAATGTTGGCTTCAGAGCCGGAGGGGACAAAGCTGATGATCCACCTGGATATCTTGCATCTCGGTGGCGCCTCCCTCCTCCGCTCCCACTCCTGCAGTGCCTCCTACATGCCTTTCCTGAGGTTGGTTTTGCAACCTGCGAAGACACCTGTGTGCTGCTGTCGCACTGGCTGTGCAGGAGGAGGGTGGGTGCTCCACATCCCGGTTCTGGTGTCAGCGGTCTTTTCCAGAGCCTGAGCAGGGGCAGCAAAAAAAGGGGCCACAGGCAGTTCTGGATTAAAGCAACCCGGAGGCCCTGGGAGGCCCAGACTTAATAGCAGCTGATCATGAGGAACAAAACCTCATTCTCTTCTTTATCTACTCAGTGAAAGCAGAACATCGCTGAAATTTTTGCATGAATAAAAAGATTGTTTATAAATGTATTGCCTTTAATAAGTTTACAAAAGTGTGGCATTAATGAAGACATTCACACAGAACATTCATAGGAGAATCATAGCAAAGTCAGAACAGTTTCTTTTGAGTTTTGTATCAATTATATCATTAAAATCAGTAAGTTGCAGTTTATTATTTTCTGTGCAGGGAAAACTGATTTTGGGACATTGTTGACCTTATTCCTTTTCTTTATCCCTTTTAATCTAGAAAATGGTATTTTACCTAGGTATGCTCCTGATTTTTATTGTTACAAACGAAATAACATTAATGGTGTTTTAAAAAAATTAGCAAGAGGCCAAGGCCTGCCTAGATTATGAGGCCCAGGGCTGCAGCTCACTCAGTCCATATGTAAATCCGGCACTGGCCATGGGATCATTCTGCCAACAGATGTTTTATGGTGAGCAAAGACAGAAGGAAATGGGCCCATTGACTTCCATTTATTTTCCATCTGCATCCCCTGCAGCTGTGGAGAAAACCTGGCGGAAACGACCAAGGGGTTGGTTGGTTATTGATTTATGTAAAAACTTTTTTAGACTGTCCCTTACCATAGTCTCCGGACGGTTTAACAGTAAGACAAAATAAAATAAAACACAGCATCCTAATCAAATTCTTAACCAGTCAACAATAAACCCCATATTGAAATAACAGTCAAACCTTAAAATATTGGGAAAATTAAAAGGTTTTAGCCAGGTGCCGAAAAGAATAAAGTGACAGATCCGATGTTAGCTGGCCACCCACATGATAGAAATGGGGTTCCTCTCCCCAGACCAGCTGCTTGCTCCTGCATTCCCCAAATCCACTCCATGGGAGTAGGAGCCACTTCCAGGCAGATCTGGGGGCTGCTCCTGCAGTGGGGAGGAGAGCAAAGGAAAAACCAGCACATGCAATGTTGGATTTAGCTCAGGCTCTGAAAGCGCGATATCCCCAGTAGCGCGAGAAACAGCCTGAGGTCCCTCTTGTAGCCTGCAGCGAAAGAGCAGGACCTGGGATCTCCACGGGCCATCCCTCCACATCAGTGATTCCCAACCCGGGATAGGAACCAGGGCATTAAGAGGTATGCAAACAAACAAACTGAATAATGGAGGAAGAGGCAACTTCTTCGTCAACAGTGTAAGATGAGACACTGTTTTCTCCTCCTATATTATTTATTTTATACTGATAATTTTAATTTTATATTATTATGTTCGTAACTCAGTGTATTTTTTGTATTTTTGTATTTAATGGTAATTTATTATGTTCTATTGTATTTCAATGTATTTTATTGTGTTGTAAGCCGCCCCGAGGCTTTGGCAAGGGGCGGCATAGAAATGTTATAATAATAATAATAATAATAATAATAATAATAATAATAATAAAAAGCTGTGCAATGGATTGGATGTTATGAGTGGCAGAGCAGCCTTTCTTCATTACAGAGTCTCAAGAAAAGCCCCAATCCCTAGCTTTGCTATTTTGGAGAAAGGCGGGGAGTTCCTCCCCAAGCGATGTGTGCGAGCACTCTCAGTGGCACGCCCCTCACAGGCTCAGCTCTCACTGTCCCCCACTTCATCGACATTCAAGGACTCCTGCGCCGCTACCGGTGTATATTAAGTGGGCACCTCGGTCAGTCCTGTGGGCTGCCAAGGGGTACACAAGGGCAAAACGGTGGGGAACCACTGCTCTAGCCCTTAACATCTGCCGTTCCTATTGCTGCCAGCAGGTGCTACTCATGGATCAGCAGGAGGAGTAAGGAGGAGGCCGGCTCTAACCACCGTGTGCTTGCACATCAGACACAACTCATTTGCCAGGTGTTACTCTTCCATTTGCATTGTCCAAATGTGTCCTTTGTTAGCACAGTGGAATTCAAAGAAGAAATGGAATCGACATGGCCAGATCATGCGAAACTTTTCTGCACTAACCAGTTCGTGATTTCTTTTACATGTGAACAGGTGTAGCTATGCTACTTCTTTGTAATGTTTTACAAAACATTGTGAGGAGCCTAAAGCAGCTTCCACAGTTCTCTTCCAATCCATTTTTCCTCACAACAACAGTGCTGTGAGTCAGGCTGAGAGTCTGTGACTGGCCTGAAGTGACCCAGGGAGCTTCATGACATCCACGAATCGAATAGGTAACGGCGAAAGATGCATCAACAGGGCAGAACGATTTCACTAGCGCTGAGCGAGGGTTCATGTTGCCCAAAACTGAAATGTTCTATGAGTGGTATTTGCATCATTCCAAAGGCTGAAGTGAATGGAAGTATTCTTTATATGGGATTATAATACCTGTGTAAGAAGAAACACATGTTCCCACGACATTTGGAGAACTGGGAGATCCCTACATAGGCACTGAGATACCAGTTTTCCTACTCTACTTGGTCTGTGCCCAACTCCAGCTTACAGTGTCCTGCAGTCTAAAGTTTATGCGTAAGTAAAAGAAACGTAGGGTCTGACCCCCTTAAGCTCGAGTTGATGAGTCACTGCGACTAACATTAATCAACACTGAAGCCATCAGTCACACCTTATTTCTATCTCTCACTCCATTCTCACTCGTTCTAACTCTCCTCCATCCATCCGTCCTTCGAATATTTCCTTTATGAACTGCTGATGAGCTGGGCTCCTTGTTTGGGACAGGAAGGGTCTGCATTTTTAAAAAATATGCGGCCAGACGCAAAATGTGCAGTCTGGGGAAGGAGTGTGGGCAAAGGATGTGCAGCTCAAAAATCAAAGTCAGACTAAAGTAGCATTCTGTTGGTGATTTAAAAAGCGGCCAATAACAGTGAGGAAAGTACTGTTGTTGGCCAGGCTCCTCCAGAAGGCCAGTCTCAGTTCTGGCAGAGTCATTACCCTTCTCCTGCCAAAGGTGGACTCCATCACAACTCACAACAGAGCACACCCCAGTGTTTCGAAGATGAAGGCACTCGTGCTTCAGCATGAGGGAACCCTTTCCTGGGCAGCAAAGGACTGATGTGCTAAGGGAGCAGGATGTTAAAAGATACTTAATATGACATTCTTGACAGGGCCCCAATGAAAGCAAAGTCACATAGAAAATTTGTGTCTAAGAGCATTCTCACAGCACATCAGCCACAGCCTGGCTGCCACCGCTAAAAGGCTTTCCTGAAGCTACTTAAAGATTTTCCCCAGTGCAGCAAGATGACACTGCAGGACAAATTTACTGAGGCTAGAGAAGAGAGGAATATTTTATCCTAATTTATCACTGTCATGAGAAGTCAACCCCGTCTTGATTTCAAAGAGGTATTTGGGGAAGTCTTAGCTCTTGGAAGATAGCCTCCTTACATAGGACCAGTCAAAAGTCAGCATGGATGGGACTCTTTCCTCCCCGGGGGCAGCTTACTATAAGGTTATCTTGGCCAACACACTGGACGCCTGCAGCATCCCACTGTCATAGAAGTCACTTCTAAAACAAGGACACTGTTTTCAAGAACAAAAGGTTTTGGGAGATAGCTAAAAATAGTTGCCTTAGTCCCAAGTTTTTGACTTACCAGAAGCTGGAAGAGTTAAGTTTGAAGCAGAGCGCAGATAGCTAAAAACAGTTGCCTGACTTCCCTAGTAAGCCCAAAACTTAGTCCTACGTTTTTGGCTTCCCAGAAGCTGGAAGAGTTAAGTTTGAAGGAGTGAGCAAAACTCCCCATGTGCTTGGTGGTTTCTTTATGGAGGGAAACAGGCGGTAGTGGGGTCCCTATTTCTTTACGAGCTGACTTCAGTTTTCCAGGTTCGGATGTAGCCTTTATCAAAAGAAGTGTGAGCTGATGACAGATTTATTGTAGCTGTGTGATTGTGCTTCTGGTTTCTGTTCTCTGATTTGCATTTTCTTCTTTTGCTCTCTCACTCCAGTGTTGGAGTTGCCTCTTCCTGCGACACTGTTCCTCATAAATGCATTCAATTTTCCGACTGCAGAAGTTCCCAATATGGTTCCCAGAGGAGCTGTGGCACCTGTGGGACCTCCAGCGGCTGTGGGTACCACCAGGATGGTGCCCAAGGGCAACTGCAAACACATATTTTAAACATTTCATACACAGATGGGTATGGAATGCATGCATCTTCCGAGCAGTTGTACTGTAGCTTCAATGAAAGCAGCCCACTTTTCTAAATAAGCGTCAATTTGAAGGTGGATTATATGCCAAACATTCAAATATGGAATGTGTTGTATGGTGTTCAATCCATTTCTTTAAAGGAGGTGTTTGTCTTTTTATGCTGTATTATCAGTTTCTTACCTATCAAAAGGGCACAAGGGATATTTTACATGAAACAGGAAAATATCAGGAGCACATACATCAGTGAATATTAAAGACTATTTCAGTATAAAGTTTGTATTTAGGAAACCTGCTAAATGAGATTTCTCCAGTAAGTTTCTGATACAAATTAAACATGTTCTTATACAAACTGAAAACTATCGGAAGGGACCCCATGCGAATTAGGAATTTGGATAGGAAATTGATCTGAAATACTAACCTTGTATTGGACTAGGATTAGGGAGATCTTGGGCCAGTTAGTTTTTCCCAGCCAATCCCACCTCCTGGGAGCACTGTGGGAATAAAATGGGAACGGGGGCCAAATGCTCTGTCTTGAGTTCCATGGAAAAAGGCATGGTATAATGTCATAGATGCATTTCAAGTCAATTTATCTATATTGTATTTACACAATGGCATAAAGTGAGAGGCTGCTATTGCCCCCTTGTTATGCGGGTTGGGGAACCAACAGAAGTCAAAACATTAGGTACATGTTTAAAGCCACTTGGCAGTCAAGGTCTGATTTGAAGCAAAAGTTTCCTAGCTCATTATTCATGCCAGGCCCAGGTGCATAAGGCACCAATCTGAAAATAATTTTCATGTTGAGATACACATACACGCACACACACATGCACACACTAATAACTGCTAGGACTGATTTAATTTACATTTCACTGGAATCACATAATTGCAGATTAATTTCACAGATTATCTTGCATACTGGCTCAGATTGTCCCAAAGTTTTGTGAAAAGGGTATCCCCCCTCCCTGCTCACTGTCAAGTGCGAACGAATATATTGTGGGGGGAGGTTGGTGTATCAGATGGGAATGGAAGAGTTAACCCCTGTCTCTCCTGCTGCAATGCCCCTTGACCCCCCCCCCCCCGCCCAGCAATTGAGCTAAAAGAATAAAAAATAAAACTGTTTGTTGGCACCAGTGGACACTCTGGATCTGGGGGCAAGAACTGGGGCTTAGGAGAACCTGTTCTGGGCTAGCAGTTGCCCAGGTGCCCGCTGCCCACAGCTGTGCTTCTCAGGCAAAACCAGCAATGCTGATACAATGCGAAGACCTCCACCGTGGGGGGCAGCAGATGACCAGGGAACTGGTATCCCCAAGCGACACTTTAACAAAATATAGTAACTTTGGTAAGGTTTATATGAAGATATGGGGGAGGCTGAGACAGAGGATTATGAAATTATATACCTGGGGAAATGCTGGATGTTTCTGTATTCCAACATGCCCTGATTTGCATCCTTAGGCAGTCCAAGGTGACCAGTGATGAGCAGGAGGGTCCTTTCCTTCATGCTCTCCTTTGGGGGCTTCCAGCAGGAATCTGCAAGCCTCTTCTTATGAGGGAGGAAATCAAGATGGCATGTACCCAATTATAATTCCGGAAAGTGCTGCCTATCTCTCTCTGCTCTAACAGGAACCTGAAAAATAGGGCACCTGGTCACATCTAGCAGCTCTGCTTGCATTCAGTTTGCACTGGAAGAGGCTGCTTTCAGGCTTCATGCTTGGTCCCACTTTTGTCAATTAACAGTTATTTTTAGACTGTATTTAAGGTGGAACATTTTAGGTGACTGATGGGGGCTCACTTGACTGGCAAAGTAATTGTATTTATTTGCTTTGTACAATGCCTTCCCACCAAAATACCAAGAAAAATGGAAAATGTTATTTTTTCTCTCACATTGTGGGGCTGAAATACCAGCACTTCTGAAAGGTAACGGAAAAGAACGCCAAAGCAGAGAAGCAGTGCACACTCAAGACATGCCTGGCTTCAGAAACCACAAATGACCCATGGTTTGCTACAGGTTTATTTACTGTGGGTTGTTCACCCTGAATTGTTGTCTTGGCTGGACTCAGATACTAACCCATGTTACAACAGCAGTCCACAATTCAATGACAACCACCTCTCAGTCTTGGAGGATGGGTAGTTGTGTTGAACCCACAACATATTCAAGGATTTCCTCATGGTCACCTAGGGGGACCAGGATCATGGGTGGGTAGGCTGATGAAGAAAGGGGTGCTTCTGAGGGCGTGAAGGGCCCTGTCTCCATCTCCACTGCCCTTCTTACGAGATCCACCAGTATGGCCAGGTGTGGGTATGGCAGTGCCCTCCACATACACACAGAGGCACTCTCTCCCCGGGGCCACCTCGCACGGCCGGAGCGCCGATGAAGGAGCAGGGCGGGGTGCCTCTGAGGGCGTGCAGAGGGCCCTGCCCCCCTCTCCCCCTGCCCCCCCCGCCGCCACGAGGCGAGGGGGGGCCGCCCGCCCGCGGGGAAGCAGCGCGACCGCGCCGGATCGGGCCGACGCCGCGGACGTGCCGCCGCCGCTCCGCCCCAAGGCCCGCCGCGTGAGGAGGAGCCGTCGCCGCCTGGTCCTCACTGCGCCGCCGCCGCGCCTTCCTTTTCCTGGCCAGCCGCCGGCCGCGGGTCCTTCTTCCCTCAGGT